>NC_086455.1:15105083-15405083 GCF_028390025.1 Pseudophryne corroboree
ACTACTTACCTAAACCATTTGATAATAATTGTGCTATGACGCTATTTGAACCCTTTTTTTTTTTTACTAACTTTCATTAGTAGATTAATTATTACCCATCTTTTTGATACCTGTAGCTTCTGTACTATTCATACTGTTCACAGGATAGTGTAGTAATTCGATAGGTGTAGTAACTATGTAGTAAGAGTTTCGCAGGTGGTGCAAGCAAGCAGATTACTAAGTATTATTTTGTTAATTTGATCTGTAGCAATAGTAATCGTGTATAGATTTTGTGTTGTATAGCTAAGTCATTTATGTGTATAACGACATTACACTCAGGTTTAGGTAGGCGCGCCGCAAAGCACCTAAACCCGACTAAAGTAATAAAGCGAGCGAGTCGTGAAAATACCCGTTTGTGCGACCTGGGGGGGGTAGCGAACCTGAAATTAACTAGTTGCGCAAGTCAGCCAGCAACATTAGAATAGCTGCCGGTGGGCGCGTTCGCGGGGCGAGGCCGGAGAGCGGGGGAAACATTTGAATCCGGGCCCCATTATATCATGTTATGCAAGGTGTCGAGGGGCCTTAACATAAACTTAAAATATCTTCTATTTAGTATGTGTGGAGTCTAATATATTGAAAGTTTGATATATTAGATTCAATTTAACTGTGCAATGGACCTCATAAAAAAATAAGGGCCCCTCATTCCGAGTCGGTTCGCTTCTGTAATTTTCATCGCATCGCAGTGAAATTCCGCTTAGTAACGGCCATGCGCAATAATCGCACTGCGAGCTGCGCCAAGGTTATTTTACAATGAAGATAGTATTTTTACTCACGGCTTTTTCTTCGCTCCGGCCGATCGTAGTGTGATTGACAGGAAATGGGGTGTTACTGGGGCGGAAACAGCAGGCGTTTTCGGGCGGGGCGTGCGGTGGATAAAAACGCTACCGTTTCCCGGAAAAAAACGCAGGAGTGGCCGGAGAAACCGGGAGGAGTGTCTGGGCGAACGCTGGGGTGTGTTTATGACGTCAAACCAGGAACGACAAGCACTGAACTGATCACAGATGCCGGAGTAAGTCCTGAAGCTACTCTGAAACTGCTAAGTAGTTTGTAATCGCAATATTGCGAATACATCGGTCGCAATTTTAAGAAGCTGAGATACACTCCCAGTAGGCGTAGGCTTAGCGTGAGCAACTCTGCTAAATTCGCCTTGCGAGCGGATCAACTCGGAATGAGGGCCAAGGTTTTATTATGGACCCTGTGTGCGGCAGCCCGAGTACTGCGTGTACAAAATGATGATACAAAGCCAATGAACACAGATGATTAACAAGGGCATAAACCTGAGATTACAGGTGTCAGCATAAAGCCCAGATTGTGACAGCACGTTCCTCAGGCTGAGACGGACAGGTGCTACATTACAGAACAACTTTCCCTGCAAAAATACAAGGGAATCAATACAAATTCATCATGGTTTCTTCCCCCACCGCTCGACTACCTTATATGTCTGTTCTGTGAAACACACACGGGGCTGCTGCTCCGCAATCCAGCCTGCTTTTAATTATACATAATTGCACCTCATTTGCATTGAGCTTTTGGACAAATCGCGTGTTTGCAAGCCCTCAGGATTCCAAACAATGGGGATTCTTTATGATGGCGAGAGGACACGTTTCAAAGCCTGAGGCAGCATCCACAGCAGATGGTAGGCAACAATGTGGGTCTCCAGCTGTGGTGGAACTACAAATCCCCAGCATGCCCTGGTCAGATAAGGGTCTTCTAGGATTCTTGTTAAGGGATCATGAAACAATCAACAATGGCACACTACATTTCTGTATGTCAACGCCACCTCCCATTATATACATAGAGGTTAGTATTGTAGAAGATACAGAACCCATGACTAAACACTGGAACAAGCAGACGTTGAGTAGCCCACTGTAACCTACATACCGTCAGGCCCCTACTCCAGGCCTATGTACTATCAGTATAGGTATTTGTCTGAGAACACAGACGTTCAAACCATAACATAGATCATGGGTCTTCAACCTGCGGGCCCTCCAGCTGCTGTAGAACTACACATTCCAGCATGCCCCTGCATCAGTTTTAGGCATGCCTTAATAGCAAGACTGTGACGGGGATGCTGGGACTGTGTAGTCCCCACAGTAGCTGGAGGGTCGCAAGTTGAAGACCCATGGCATAGATCATAGACGAGTACAAGGCATACATGTAATAATTCCTCTGCCTTTCCTCACCAGCCAAGCTTATACTACAACCCCCACAATCCTCACCATAACGTGGTTGTTGATAATATCACAGGAGTTGTCGTTTTGAAGGCACATGTTGCAAATGCTTCAACTAGTCTGTGCTACAAATCATGAAAGGAGAGGAAAACCACTAGTCTAAAAACTCTGATTGTCAGCTCTTGGGTCAACTGGGTAACTATGGCGGCCGAGCTGACACAGGGAATCCGGATAGGCTACGCTTGTCTTTCCATTGGTCAGTGCCACACTCCCACAGCCCTGGCATGAGCGGTGGTGACTCCGAGCTGATGTTTGCAATTTGAGGTGGCCAGCTGTGCTGGTGGGGGGGGGGGGGGAAAGAGGACAGAAAATATTGGGGGAGTTGTGTTTTCCAGAGGAAGAACTGTGGCCTGTCTGCCGAGCGACAGGACATGGGGGGGAGAGCAGAGGCACATCTGGGGTTGGGGGGGGTGGACATTCTACCAGTGAGGAGACATTCCCTTCCCCCTTCCTGTCACAGTTTAGTGAAGGAAAAATCTCTCTGCATCTCTCTACCTCCTCCCTTGTCCCCACTTCCTCTGCTTCCCTCCACTCTTCCCTTTATCCCTGCCTGCAGAAGATGGGGGGGCCAGAGACACAGTAGCAGCAGGCAGCACCTCGTGCAGTATGAATGAGCCCCACAGCTGGGACCATCCCACAGCCCACTCTATAATACACAAGCATCAACTCTTCCAGGGATCCCAAGTTCCCACTACTGCAGAGCCTCTTGGGAAGCAGAGCCGTCGAATCATCCCTGGAACAAGCAGAGGCGTGATTGGCAGCTTCGCAGGAGGTTCTGGAGCGGCTGATGTCACCTGGGTGCTGTGCAGCCTCTGCTCCTGGGGAATCCCCTGGACCAGTCTCCATTCAACAAGTCAGAAGAGTGATTGACAGCTCTGCTGTACAGCAGCCGCTCAGAGACCCACAGATAGACGCCAACATTTCCATTCCAGGCTAATACATTGGGGTAATAAAACATCCCCTTCGCATTATCCAGCTCCTTAGATCCCCCCCCCCCTACCCCCCCCCCATAGTCTGATCCCTCTATTACTGACAAATATTGCTAGCGTAATAACTGGATGCAGACATCCTTATACACAAATGCATCCTGTGCATCAGCCAGGTATCGTGTGCGGTGTGTAGCGTGTGCTTTGTGGCTCACTACATTAGACAACAATGTGTGTATTGTGTCCGGACCAAGAACAAATCCGACATCACCCCAAAGCAGGTTTTGCAATAGCGCAGAGATGAAAGGGTTAAAGCACTAGCCAGCTGTGATCCTGACTCATGTCACTCTCATCCCTCTCACCAGTGTCTGCTGCACCAAAGCAGTATCCCCCCCCCCCCCCCCCCCTCCCCCACACACACACTTACCCCCTCCTAGGGCACATCAGCCAGGGGGGGGCAAGCGCAAAGTTGCCAACCCATCAATGCAGAAATAGCCCAGAAGAAAACAGAAGAGAGAGAATGGAACAAGTCCCACACCATCCATCCATGTATCCCTACACAGTTCCTGCGGGATCCCACAGCACAACACTTCTATGCAGTTACAATGTATCAACGTCCAAGCAAACATCAATGCCTCCATCTGTTGCACTAAAGTCTGCTCTACCCACAGCAGCAGCAGCAAAGCACAGATCTCCAATACATGTTGCTCTCTTCTATACAAACTCCCTTCCTCGCCAGGAAGCACATCAGCTTAGGAGTGCGCCCTGGACTAGGTGGGCGCCACTAGATAAAGAATGTGCCTTACCTTGGGAACAGTGTTTTGGGCAACGTGCAAATCCATAGGAAGAGAAAAAGCATGCTCTCTGCTGGGCTCTCCCGGGGTCTGAGTGACAATGGGGCAGGGGGGTGGGGGGGTTCTATCCAAGTCTGTGCTCCTCAGTGTCCCTTGGAAAACATATCCCGCACAATGGTCTGATGTGTGCGCTGGCTCCAGCTTCCAGGCAGCGCTCTCTCTCTCTCTCTGTAACACAAAAAGTCTCTTGGAATGAGAGGATGAATCCAGCAGGGGGACTAACCATTCCACTGGCAGGAGGAGGGGGAGGGAGCATACTTTCCTAAACTCTCTCCCTCTCCCTCTCTCTCTGGCATATTTTTTCCTTTCTCTCCCTGCACCACAAAAACAAACTCACTTTTTTTTTTTTTTTTGCAAAAAAGTTGGATTTATTAAAGGCAGGATGGATAGGACAGGGCTACTGGGTGCGAGGCGGGGGGGGGGGGGGGGGGGGGGGGGAGGAGGGAAAAAAGGGGGGGAGAGCTGTTCATGGATTTGCCAACGTAAAGAAAGGAATTTGGGAATTTTAATTTTATTTCTGTTAAGAGTTTTCTAAAAACCCTGGATCTCCCCCTCCCCCCCTGCACTTACATGTACTGCTCCTTCTCCTTCTACAGCATTCCATATCTTGTCTGGAAGAGAGATTTAAAGCTCACATTTTTTTTTAGGAACAAAGGAGAAAACTTGGATCACCATGGCTAGTTACTGTTATGTGCGCACTCTGTAGATTGCAAGCTCTTCAGAGCGGAGGGCTGGGGTTTTTTATTACTTTTTCTATATAAACCTACATAGACTTACCATACTATGCCTTTAAACCGGGACCCCTCATGAATTACACAGGTTCTGTGGCTGATTAAAACCAGGTGAAATGCTTGAATTAAGACAGGCCTGTGTAATTCACGAGTGGGTAAGTATATATATATATATATATATATATATATAAAGAACAGGAAAGTGGTTTCACAAAATTCCTCAGGGCTGCACAGTGTGGGATCTGCATTTATAATGACATCATTCATGCATTGGCGGTGTTATGGGCCCTACACACATGCCGATATCACTGCACGATATGAACGATCTCGTTCATTAATGAACGAGATAACGTTCATGATCGTGCAGTGTGGAAGGGCACCAGCGATGAACGATGCGCGGCCCCGCGCTTTCATCGCTGGGGCCATGTCGGCTGTGCATGCAGGCCAATATGGACAAGATCGTCCATATTTGCGTGCAAGTCTACGGAGCCGAGTGACGGGGGGAGTGAAGAAACTTCACTCCCCCCGTCACTGCCCCCCCCCCCCCCCCCCGCGGCGGTCGGGCAGCTCGGCGGTGTAGGGCCTATTAGATTGCGAGCTCTTCAGGGGTACAATTTCTTTTCATACAGATCTCATTGTGGGGAACGACTATAATAGAGTGCAATCTTATGAGAGCAATGCTGACATTCCGAGGTCTCCTTTTTACATACTGTAGCTAAGGCAAAAAAAAAAAAGGAAAAGAAAAAAGTTTCTGCGTCTTTAAAGGCGTTTGATATGTAATTGTGATTGCAGCTGGTTGACTCAGCAGAGCATAGTACTTGTTCAGCACCTTCGTCACTTCCTCAGTCTGTCTATCTGTCCATAGATCATCTGGGTGAGTCTGTCACCCGCCCCTGCCCGTGTAATAATAGGGATCGCTTCATTCATCCAGTGTGTCACATCAACAGGATTCACAAGCTGGCGTTTGGCGCCAGAGGCAGAATAAGATAAAATGCCTTACCTCAGGTCACAGGAGAACAGGCAGATAGAATCAGAATGTCTCTGTGGCAGCGGCTTCATCCTATCTGCTTACCTAGCTAGAAGAATGTATACGTTGTCTTCTAAATCAGCTAGGGGCAACATGATATTCTTCAAGGGCCAACTGTGTGGCCCTCCAGCCTTTAAAAGTGGCATACATTACCCTTAACGTCAAGAATGAAAGAAATAGCCCCAAAATAACCATTGCATGCTCTCATCACTCATCCCAAAATGCCCCCACATGCCCCTCACTTCATAATTCCGCCACACGCCCTCAGAACCCACTTGCCCCACAATACTATTTGACCTCAGACTCCCAGAAGCCTTCAGCTTTGTACTTCGAAGCTCCCCCACATACCATTCAGACCTCCCTATTTGCCTCCTACTTGACTAACAGGACTACCCACATGCCACTCACACCTGCCCCACATGCAAATCACATCTATGCCACATGCCCCTCAGATCTCACACAAATGCCACTTGTACCTCTGCCTCGTGCCCCTCAGACTAAACCACATACCACCCATAATTGCCTACATGCCCCTCACACCCACCAACAAGCCACTCCTACCTCCTCCAAGTGCTGCTCACTGGTTAATCCATACCTCCCAACATGACCCTCTCCAGGAGGGACACCATGCTCTGCTCCTGGACTTCCCACCTAATGTATGATTGCCTTCACCTCTGGTGAAACACCTTTCTTATATATATTAACCTGGTCAGCACAGGTGATGGCAACCATCAATTAAGAGAAAAGTTAAGGAGCAGAGCATTGTGTCCCTTCTGGAGAGGGTCATGTTGGGAGTTATGGTTAATCTATTACAGCTGGAGAAGGAAGGTGAACACTCAGTGCAGAGCACACACTTTAACTCACACTCCTCCTCCTCTCATTGGTTGAGCAGAGGTCACCATCTGCTTTTATTATCTGCCTTATAATAAGGTCAGGGCACAGAGCTGAAATCCGTCGGTGAAAGTTAGCCAGGCCACCAGCTACCCTTCACTATGTGGTGGTAAATGTAGGTTGTCTAGAAGGAGATGTAATTACTTTATCTAATATCATAGAGGTAGACTGCGGGGCAGTACGGATGGTGTAGTGGTTAGCATTTCTGCCTCACAGCACTGAGGTCATGGGTTCAATTCCCACCATGGCTCTAACTGTGTGGAGTTTGTATATTCTCCCCGTACTTGCGTGAGTTTCCATCAGGTACTCCAGTTTCCTCCCACAATCCAAAAATATACTGGTAGGTCAATTGGATCCCAACAAAAATGAACCCTAGCGTGAATGTACGTGTGTGTGTGTACACGTGGTCGGGAATATAGATTGTAAGCTCCACTAGGGCAGGGACCCATGTGAATGGCCAAATATTCTCTGTAAAGCGCTGCGGAATATGTGTGCGCTATATAAATAACTAGCAATAAATAATAGTGCCCGTGGGCTGTAATTGACAAAGAATGGCCAACAGACCATTGGGTAGACCTTCCCTCCCTTTGCTCTACCGTGGCAAGGAAAACTGTACCAAATTTTGGTACTTTGCGTCCTACGTGCCACTGCATCGGGACCTGAGAGCATAGACAGCCTTTAAATGGGCAAATAATATCACGTTGGGCCTCAATCACTGAAAGGGCATCAACATTTTGAACACTATTGCAGAAATAAACTAAAAATAATCAAATTAAAAGAGAGTGTGCGTCAATAGCGAGAGTTAGAACAGGAAACGGTGAGCGTGACTTTACGGTCCTGAGACTGACAGTCTGGTCTCTGCCGCGGTCTCTTCTGCCACTTTATGCAAATGATGCATCAAAGCCCTTCCCTGGTGTACAGCCGTGTCCAAATGTGCAAGGACTGACACGCCCCTTTTCAGCGGCCGGCAGTGCTTCTTTAGACACCACTATCGATCGCACCATTGGAACTAACACCAGCCCTGTGGTAGGTGCAGATTATTCACCTGAATGTGTATCCTAATGTGAGCAGTTCTGTGTCTCTGAACGCAATCTCTATCAGCAGCAGAACCGCAACACTCCCATAAGATGCAACATCTCTGTGCCCCTGTTTACTCCACCCCTCTGTTACTACCCAGACACTGTCCTAAAACACCCCTGCTTCATTTCTGCTACCACGCAACTACATTTCTACTGCGACTCTGTATGGTCAAAATCTGAAGGCATGAGACTAAAAACATTTTCCGCTGTGTCCGACTCAGATTTAGGCCCTAAGTTAGGCATGGTCATCGATGCCGGGCTAACCAGCGATGGTCAATGGTTTTTAACCTTTGGGGAAAACCAATAGTTTAACTATCAATGTTTTGGGTCTTCACATGAGCAAAGCAATGGGGACTGCTGAAACCCATGCACAGCGTCTAAAAGGTGATGAAAATTTGCCATTGGACCGATTTACCATTGGTGAAGAAACCATCCTTTGTTACAAACCCATTAAGTGGGTCGATTTATGAACGTTTATAATTAAATAATGAGAACTTACAGAGCAAATGTGTTGTAGGTTGTGTTTGTGTGATTTTCTTCTGTCTGACTCAGGCTTAAGGCCCATACCCACTTGCAGAGAAAATGAGCGGCGTCGCTCAATTTCACCCTTCCTGCGCGACGTCGCTCATTTTCACCCTTCCTGCGCGACGTCGCTCATTTTCACCCTTCCTGAGCGACGTCACTCATTTTCACCCTTCCTATGCGTCGTCGATCATTTTCACCCTTCCTGCGCGACGTCGCTCATTTTCACCCTTCCTATGCGTCGTCGATCATTTTCACCCTTCCTGCGCGACGTCGCTCATTTTCACCCTTGCTAAGCGACGTTGCTTATTTTCACCCTTCCTGAAGGACGTTGCTCATTTTCATCCTTCCTGAGCGACTTCGATAATTTTCACCCGTCCTGCGCAACGTTGCTCATTTTCACCCTTCCTGCGCGACGTCATTAATTTTCACCCTTCCTGAGCCACGTTGCTCATTTTCACCCTTCCTGAGTGGCGTCGCTCATTTTCACCCTTCCTGAGTGGCGTCGCTCATTTCCACCCTTCCTGAGCGACGTCGCTCATTTTCACCCTTCCTGCGCGACGTCGCTCATTTTCACCCTTCCTGAGCCACGTCGCTCATTTTCACCCTTCCTGAGTGGCGTCGCTCATTTTCACCCTTCCTGAGTGGCGTCGCTCATTTTCACCCTTCCTGAGTGGCGTCGCTCATTTTCACCCTTCCTGAGTGGCGTCGCTCATTTCCACCCTTCCTGAGCGACGTCGCTCATTTTCACCCTTCCTGCGCGACGTCGCTAATTTTCACCTTTCCTGAGCGACGTCGCTCATTTTCACCCTTTCTGCGCGACGTCGCTCATTTTCACCCTTCCTGAGCCACGTCGCTCATTTTCACCCTTCCTGAGTGGCGTCGCTCATTTCCACCCTTCCTGAGCGACGTCGCTCATTTTCACCCTTCCTGCGCGACGTCGCTAATTTTCACCTTTCCTGAGCGACGTCGCTCATTTTCACCCTTTCTGCGCGACGTCGCTCATTTTCACCCTTCCTGAGCCACGTCGCTCATTTTCACCCTTCCTGCGCGACGTCGCTAATTTTCACCTTTCCTGAGCGACGTCGCTCATTTTCACCCTTTCTGCGCAACGCCGCTCATTTACACCTTCCTGAGCGACGTTGCTCATTTTCTCGGCAAGTGTTTATGCCGCCAGCGACGATCGATGCACGGCCCCGCGGGTCGTTAACGACCCTCGTTGACAGCCGTGCATGCATGCTCAATCTGGACTGTCGTCCAGGACCTGCCTGCACGGCCTGGCCACTGTTTGATATCACTGAGCAATATGAGCGGTCATATCGCTCAGTGTGTACCGCTGGCCGCCGACCGCCTGGCCCAGGAGGGGGAAACACTAGGCGACGTCGCTCATAGAGCACGTCGCCTAGTGTGTACCTACCATCAGAACATGTGATGTCATGTTAGTGGACGCAAGTAGGAAAAAGACATCCAAGATGCACTGCATTAGTTCATTCCGCGTTCTCGCAATCCACTGATTATTTGTATAGTTAACGCACCTGCCTGATAATATTAACCTCCTCTTCCGACGGAGGCGCATCCTGATTCTTAAGTTTACCAAGAACCCTGGTGATTGCAACGTTGAGTTGCGCAACGACAATTCGGAAACAATCTGTGTCCTTGCTCCCATGTTTTTCCCCTCTGTTCAGCAGGTCTCTCTGCAGCTGTGTAATTGGCCACTTTCAGGAACACCTACAGCACAATAAACTCTTTTCTCAAAAATGCTGCCAACTACCAACAGCGCCAAGCTTTCCCAGCGTCGTGGCTGCACTGCGAGGGGCTGGGTAGGAGAGAATCAAAATAACACGACGCTGCAGACGAGCCAAGATACGGGGACATCGCTTCACAGGCCGTCATCAAACATTTCTAGAATTTACTCGACTAATATAATAGGAGGTGAGAAAGCACGAATATAGCGCTGTAGAGGTCACACGTCTACGGGTGTGTGTACAAGACAATTTAGTACTGTTCATTCAGGCGCTTTTGCACAAAGATTGTAAGCTCTTGCGAGCAAGTCTCACTCCAGTTTCACATAGTCACCGTTTCGTCAATTCAAGTCTAACTATCTTATTGTACAGTAATACAAAATATCTTATATAAAGGATAATAATAACACTATTATAACAATAACACAAACAATAATTAGAAATAATAATAACTTGCAGTAACAGCAAATTGGTTCTAAGAATTGCTAAAAAAGTTAATTAACTCAGACGCAACTTTTATTTATCCCATTGTTTCATACATTTGTCTTCCTCCTGTGCTTTTCAGCCAAGCAATATATCATCAGATAAATGTATTATTGTAACTTGCCACAGTACACAATGCATTCCCAGCAGGAGCAGTTCTTGGTGCAGGCAAGCAGTGCCTGCGCCCGGGGCGCGGCCGCAGTCACCCCACAGGTGCCCGCCGCCTACCCGCACCCCGCTTCCCGGCTGCAGAAGACACTGTGGGCTGTGTGGGCGTCATTATTGACCTCTAGTGTCTGTGTGGTGCTGCTATGGTAGAGACGTCATGACGTCTCTCCCATAGAGAGGAGCCGCGGGCGGCCAGACGGAGCAGCAGCAGCAGCGGTCAGGAAGCAGGAGCGGGGCTGGTAAGTATTGGGTTTTTTTTGTGTGTGTGTGTGTTGTAAGCAGCTACTAAGGGGCACAGTGACAAGGGGCACAACTACTGGGGCAAATCTACAGGGGGCATAGCTATAGGTGGCAAATCTACAGGGGGCATAGCTATATGTGGCACAACTACTGGGGCAAATCTACTGGGGGCATAGCTACAGGGGGCAAATCTACTGGGGGCACAGCTACTGGGAGCATAGCTACAGGGGCAAATCAACTGGGGGCACAACTACTGGGGGCATAACTGTGGCCACGCCCCTCCCCTATGAAACCACACACCTATTTTTTACGCACGCCTTAGGCGCGCACTAACTGTTTTGCCACTGAGGGGGGGGGGGGGCACTGGGCGCCACAAGGTGTAGAACCGGCCCTGCTCTTCTTTATCTGGTATGTATCACTCTATGTTATGAAGCCCCTGAGGATGCTGTGACCGTGAAACGCGTAGGTTGGGGTCTAACTGCTAACTCATACTGACGATCCATTATCCATCTTTCATGTTGTTTAATGTCCGGCTACAGCTTTGTGCGGAATTGGCCAGTTGGCCGGAGATGCGGTTTCCAGACCGAACTTGGACGTTTCCTTAAAGCGGCAATCATTTACCAGGCAAAACCATGCCTTTATAAATGATTGCCGCATCCAGTCCTATATCTCCGTTCTGCATCTCTCAGATATGAGCTATGAAAAGAAGGTAAGCAGTTATTATTTTAATAAAATGAAACTGTTTAATGAGAGCCCCCCCATATCTGCCAGTTGCAACACCAAGACATCGCAGCCGGTGCACCGCGGTGAGTGAACGGCAGAGTGAGCCCATATCAAAGGATCCTGAAGGCCAGGTGTTTACACCTACTGCACAAAGAATCCCTTTGTTCCCCCCGACCCAGGCGTCTGCATTGATTTAGTCAATGCTGGAGTAGGAAACAAAAGGCTTGTAGCCTGAGCGATGGCCCAGCGAGGAGAGCGCAGGATTCAAAGCAACAAACTATTGTCTGAAACTTAGACAGGAGCAACCGACCCGAGCACTGCTCATTGCAGCCCTTGTATAGACCCCCAGCTAGTAACCGTTACGTAGCACTGTCATAGGGGTGACGCGTGACTTCACTGTAGAGGAGAACAGCTATAAAACATGTAATAGGTAATAAACACAGTTATACGTGTTAAAGAGCATGTATAATGTACTGATATATATAGATAGATAGATAGATAGATAGATAGATATAGATATAGATATACATACTCCAATGAAAGTAGCGGCACTCCAAGTCGGTTATCAAACAACAGTATTGAATCCAAGACATATAAAAAGTTATCAAATTTTTGGAGGCATCAATGCCTTGTATCTATCTATCTATCTATCTATCTATCTATCTATCTATACGCATACACATTGCTAATATGCCTATCTATCTATCTATCTATCTATCTATCTATCTATCTATCTATCTATACGCATACACGTTGCTAATATGCCTATCTATCTATCTATCTATCTATCTATCTATCTATCTATCTATCTATCTATCTATCTCATATACATTGCTAATATGCCTATCTATCTATCTATCTATACACATACACGTTGCTAATATGCCTATCTATCTATCTATCTATCTATCTATCTATCTATCTATCTATCTATCTATCTATCTATCACATATACATTGCTAATATGTCTATCTATCTACACCCATACACATTGCTAATATGCCTATCTATCTATCTATCTATCTATCTATCTATCTATCTATCTATCTATCTATCTATCTAACTATCTATACTCATATACATTGCTAATATGCCTATCTATCTATCTATCTATCTATCTATCTATCTATCTATCTATCTATCTATCTTCTCTATCTCATATACATTACTAATATGTCTATCTATTTATCTATCTATCTATCTATCTATCTATCTATCTATCTATCTATCTATCTATCTATCCTCATACACATTGCTAAAATGCCTATCTATCTATCTATCTATCTATCTATCTATCTATCTATCTATCTATCTATCTATCCATACTCATACACATTGCTAATATGCCTATCTATCTATCTATCTATCTATCTATCTATCTATCTATCTATCTATCTATCTATACTTATACACATTGCTAATATGCCTATCTATCTATCTATCTATCTATCTATCTATCTATCTATCTATCTATCTATCTATCTATCTATCTATCTATCTATCACTTCTCTATCTCATATACATTGCTAATATGCCTATCTATCTATCTATCTATCTATCTATCTATCTATCTATCTATCTATCTATCTATCTATCTATCTATCTATCTATCTATCTATCTATCTATCACAGTGTGTATAAGTGTAAGTGTATATACGTTCTATAGTGTTTGTGCTTTGCCAGTTACATACATGTAGTGGTAAAGCTGCTGCAAGATAACTATTGTAGGACAGTATAAGAGTAGGAAACACTTATTGCACATTGCCCCCTGCTGGTCGCCTGTGGTGAAGAACACAACATCTGTCCTGCAGTAACAAGGGGGTCATTCCGAGTTGTTCGTTCGTTATATTTTTCTCGCAACGGAGCGATTAGTCATTAATGCGCATGCGCAATGTCCGCAGTGCGACTGCGCCAAGTAAATTTGCTATGCAGTTAGCTATTTTACTCACGGCATTACAAGGTTTTTTCTTCGTTCTGGTGATCGGAGTGTGATTGACAGGAAGTGGGTGTTTCTGGGCGGAAACTGGCCTTTTTATGGGTGTGTGCGAAAAAACGCTGCCGTTTCTGGGAAAAACGCGGGAGTGGCTGGAGAAACGGAGGAGTGTCTGGGCGAACGCTGGGTGTGTTTGTGACGTCAAACCAGGAACGAAACTGACTGAACTGATCGCAGATGCCGAGTAAGTCTGGAGCTACTCAGAAACTGCTAAGAAGTGTCTATTCGCTATTTTGCTAATCTTTCGTTCGCAATTTTGATAAGCTAAGATTCACTCCCAGTAGGCGGCGGCTTAGCGTGTGCAAAGCTGCTAAAATCAGCTTGCGAGCGAACAACTCGGAATGAGGGCCCATATGCAGTAGACGGGGTCTGTTTAGTACCAGCAGCTGTAAAGTGTCTGCGTTACCTGTGTGTATGACAGTAGCTGCTGGGATAGTCCGTGTCAAGATCCTGAATGCCTGGATCCCGACAGCCGGTATATTAAGTACATCCCGTGCAGTGCACATACTGCGCCCAGTATAGATACATTATTGATGACAGAGGCAGGAGTGTCGCTGTGCACAACGCCACCAAGAAGTGACATTTTGATGCTGTCCCCTCACCAGACCCAGGGACGAATTCAGATCTGATCGCTCACTAGCTATTTTTTGCAGCGCTGCGATCAGATAGTCGCCGCCTATAGGGGAGTGTATTTTCGCTTTGCAAGTGTGCGATCGCATGTGCAACCGCCCTATACAAAAAAAAAATTGTGCAATCTCTGAGTAGCTCTGGACTTACTCAGCCGCTGCGATCACTTCAGACTATTCGAGCCCGGAATTGACGTCAGACACCCGCTCTGCAAACGCTTTGACACGCCTGCGTTTTTCCAACCACTCCCAGAAAACGGTCAGTTGCCACCCACAAACGCCTTCTTCCTGTCAATCACCTTGCAAATGGCTGTGCGAATGGTTTCTTCGCTAGAACCAGTGCACAGCAACGATCCGCATTGTAACCGTACGGTGCACCTGTGCATTGTGGTGCATACGCATGCGCAGTAGTTACCTGATCGCTGCGCAGCGAAAAACGCTAGCGAGCGAACAGATCTGAATTAGGCCCCCAATTGTGTAATGCACACTCAGACTTACTGGGGCTGATACTGTGGTGTTGCAAAAAGGAGGCAAGTTACTAACAACAGTGCAGAAAAATAGCGTATTTCCAGCCATACAGTATAAAGAGTTATACACATCACACCAAAAATCCGGCTCCATACTGCAACACCCTAATCATCAGCATATATTTACACCTGACCTGCACAGGTGCATAGCATGTTCCTCCTACCAGCTCTGCATCAGAACGCCCATCCGCTCTCTGGTTGGTAAGGGGCAGCAATGGATGGATATGTGCAGGTCTACATTGGCGCATATGCGTGTATTGCCCTTACGGACACGCGCAATGTGAATTTAGATCATTTACACCTTGCCATATGCTTGGCTTCGTCTGTAAATTCGGAGATGGCATAAAAGTAGATTTCATTTTAATTTTACAGAGAAAAACATCTTAACGATACAAAAGATGCAATAGAATACCGAAACCACTTAAAAGAGTATTTATGAAGCAAAGCATTTTACTGTGTAAGGCTGAAGCCTTGTTTGCAGCTTGTTCAGGAAGCTTTCTGATAACATAAAGCAAATCTAGTTTCAAATCTGCGTTGTGACCTATTTTGCAAATCCCCTGCACTGGGTAACCAGCAGTCCTGCCCGGTGCCAAATATCTATTTTGCTGCTTCCTGCCCGTGTCCTGCCACATAAGGTTCAGTACCCAGCCTCTCCGTGCCAGGCTTTGAATGCGGTGCCCTCGTCTGGCGGCAATCTCTGCACTTCCGTGGCTGCTAGCGCTGTATACGGAGAGCAGGAACCGTGCGCCGCAAGGCCTGGGATGGACGGGGTTAAGTGACACAGGTGCCGCTTGGTACGGAGTGCGGAAGCCAGCGAAAGGATAACAGGTTCCTAGCAGATGGCAGAGAGATGGATGGCAGCTTCGATGCCACGTCCGCCAGACTCATGCCCAACTTTCCCATGTGGAGTGTTGAATTTTAAAAGGAATTAGGGATGTGATCTGTAGCGTTATTGTGATGCGTAATTCTTGGCTAAAGGAGACGGAGGGAGGCAGAACACATGTTGTGCATAATTATATATACATTACCGCTTTCTTTCTGGAAGAGAACAGGTAGGCTTCTCTATTTGGGGAATAAATAACAAGCAACTAGTTCTGGAGCTTCAATTAACATCAGTGGCTGAGTGCTACTGCTGTTCTGTGACATCGCGCGCCAAGTCCGGTGCATGCGCAGTCCAGTGCGTGGTATGTTAGGTCGACGTGCACCAGGTCAATGTCAACATGGTTTAATGGAAGATAAAGCAGGTACAGCCGTACTCACTGTTACACACTCTGCTAGATGGAGCAGAGTGTCATAGAGCTGACCAGGCAGTGTTGCAGGATGCTGGAACATAGGTTATGTCTCAGGTATTCTCAGGTCTCCCTGGAGCTAAGTGGAAGACTACTGTCCACTGCGGTGCTCTAACACAGGGGGTCATTCCGAGTTGATCACTCGCTATTTTTTGCAGCGCTGCGATCAGATAGTCGCCGCCTATGGGGGAGTGTATTTTCGCTTTGCAAGTGTGCGAACGCTTGTGCAGCCGAGCGGTACAAAAACAGTTTGTGCAGTTTCTGAGTAGGTCTGAACTTACTCAGCCGCTGCGATCACTTCAGCCTGTTCGGGACCGGAATTGACGTCAGACACCCGCCCTGCAAACGCTTGGACACACCTGCATTTTTCCAACCACTCCCTGAAAACGGTCAGTTGACACCCACAAACACCTTCTTCCTGTCAATCTTCTTGCGATCGGCTGTGCGAATGGATTTTTTTCGTTCAATCCATCGCCCAGCACCGATCCGCGGTGTACCCGTGCGACGCGCCTGCGTATTGCGGTGTATACGCATGCGCACTTTTTCCGAGTTTTGACTTGATCACAGCGCTGCAAAAAATAGCTACCATGTGATCAGGTCAGAATGACCCCCACAGTCTCAAGATGGATCTGCACACACTCGGTAGTAGCCTCAGCGGCCATCTTGGCACAAGGAATGAAGCTTCCCTGGAGGAGTAGCAGCACAATCCCCTTTAAAGACTATTATAAAGTATGGACACTGTCTGCTGCTATATGATTATAGTTACGGTCCCGCTATTCGGACACTGTCACACTGTCCCACCCGCAGGTCACGGTGTCCCGTGTGGGGGTGGGAGCAGTTGGGGGAGCTTTTGATCACCAGCTGCTCTGTTCAAGGAGCTCTGGGCATGCCCCCAAAATAAAGGATAACGGGTCTGCGTCACAAGGTCATGTCCACTAGGTAGAAGCCACCCACCTACAACGCAATGCCTCCTTCCCAGGTCATCATGAGTCTCTTCATTGAAAAGCTGGGAGGTATGTAGTTACTATCATCATGAATAGGAACTGGCTGCATTGCTGGTATAATGGATGAGCACTATGGGCGGGATGTATTGAGATACATCGCCGCCCCTCGCCACTTATCGCAGCGATGTTGATCGTATATGTACTAACATATGCGATCAATATCGCAATGTGGTGACGGAGGCCCCCCGCGATACCTGAGAGGTGTTCTGCGGGGGGTCTCCGTCACCTCCCAGGGGTCTCCACACTGCCCGTACGCCGGGAAGCAGCAGCAGGCTGCCCCCGGCGCCTCCTCCTCCCCCCTGCACCCGGAAGGACCTCCGGTTGCGTTGCTAGGGGGAGGAGATTACCTTCCGGAACCAGGGCTGCCTGGAGGAAGGTATGTCGGGGGGGAGGGGAGTCGGCGTCTGCGGCGGGTTGCGGCGGTCTGCGATAAAAAGCCAATAGGCTTCTATAGGGTATCGCCATCCAGAGATGGCGATACCCTGGACGGCGAAAAACCGGCGGTGAGGTAAAACTCCCATTTTCGGGGGTTTTACCGCATTTTTCCTTTAGTACATCCCGCCCTAACTGCTCTATAATACTGTACTGGCATTTCTGGCACAATATATGGGGATGGATTGCTGGTATAAGGTCCAAGGAGGTCGGCTAAACCCCCGCCGCTGACCCTATTTTGGGCTGATCCAGTTCTGGAAGAAAGAAGAGAAAAGGATTTGCCTGGCTTCAGGGCCGGCAACAGACATCTTGGAGCCCGGTACAGTGATATCTCTGGGGCCCCTTCAGAGCAAAGGAATTTGCTGGAGAAGTGAGCCAGTGGAGAAGTTGCCCATGGCAACCAATCAGAATTGAAGTAACATTTATAATTTGCATACTATAAAATTATACAGAGCAGCTGATTGGCTGCCATGGGCAACTTATCCACAGGCTCACTTCTCCACTTTTATCACTGCTTCATACATTTACCCCCAAATGGCATATACTTGGGGCCTCTATGATTATTGGGGCCCGGTACAGGTGTCCCCATGCCCCCCCCCCCCCCTGTCGCAGGCGCTGCCTGGCTTTGCCGTTTGACCAGAGGACAACAAGATGAGCAGTGTGTGACATTACTTTTTTGCCCAGTGGCAGAACGTGTGTATGCAGACCCTAATTATGCCTGACAGTCCTGATCTCCTGGATGAGAATGGGTGCATATATTATTAGGGTGTGTAAATAAAGAATTGCTGGCATAAGACGATGATATAGCATAGACTTTTTACCTAGAGGGACTTATTTTACTTTAATTTTTACGTCAGCATCTATAGAGGTGGCAGCAAACCTACCGTAATGTTTCCCCAGTCCATGATGTTGGAGAAGGTGAGAGTAACCTGTGTGTGCATCCTGCGCTCCGCACAGTTTGCACCTCTTATTGGCTGGGTATTTATTTTCCTCCTAATCATTGTCACCCACCTCCCTAGGAATTAAACACAGCGCAGCCGAGAGTGTGGCGTGAATCGCAGGCGTGGGGTTTGGATAAGAGAGCAGATTGTGTGTCCATGAAGTGAAAACGAAGTGCACAGGCTCTCATTTTCAGGTCTCTGACCCCATCCTAATATTACTGTACGCCGTTTCAAACATTACAGCTACACTGCGGTGTCAATGTCACATTTGCAGGAGGGAGATGAGTGAGGGGGGGGGGTGCACCGCGTTCAGCTAAGTGTTTAATGTACGAGACTCACTCACGGTCTGTTGTATTTACAAAAATAGGAAATGCTCATTTTAAAGTCGACATATCTCCTATAACAGGGGTGGCCAAAATCTTGTTAGGTACGTCAAAGAGCCGACATCAAGCCGAAGGCACGTGTGCAAAATGGGTATAAGATACAATGAAAATGCCAGATCCACATAAAATACATTTTAAAGCCAAAATCAACATAAAATACATTAAAAAAGACACTTCCACATAAAATAATTAAAAAATCCAGAACCACATAAAATATATTGAAAAAGCCATATTCACATAATACACTTGAGCTCCTTCATGTGTCACTCCAGCCAGCGCCCCCATGTGTCACTCCAGCCAGCACCCTCCTGTGTCACTCCAGCAAGCTCCCCCATGTATCACTCCAGCAAGCTCCCCCATGTGTCAATGTGTCACTCCAGCCAGCACCCTCCTGTGTCACTCCAGCAAGCTCTCCCATGTGTCAATGTGTCACTCCAGCCAGCACCCTCCTGTGTCACTCCAGCAAGCTCCCCCATGTGTCACTCCAGCAAGCTCCCCCATGTGTCAATGTGTCACTCCAGCCAGCACCCTCCTGTGTCACTCCAGCCAGCACCCTCCTGTGTCACTCCAGCAAGCTCTCCCATGTGTCAATGTGTCACTCCAGCCAGCACCCTCCTGTGTCACTCCAGCAAGCTCCCCCATGTGTCACTCCAGCAAGCACCCCCATGTGTCAATGTGTCACTCCAGCCAGCACCCTCCTGTGTCACTCCAGCCAGCACCCTCCTGTGTCACTCCAGCAAGCTCCCCCATGTGTCACTCCAGCAAGCTCCCCCATGTGTCAATGTGTCACTCCAGCCAGCACCCTCCTGTGTCACTCCAGCCAGCACCCTCCTGTGTCACTCCAGCAAGCTCCCCCATGTGTCAATGTGTCACTCCAGCCAGCACCCTCCTGTGTCACTCCAGCCAGCACCCTCCTGTGTCACTCCAGCAAGCTCTCCCATGTGTCAATGTGTCACTCCAGCCAGCACCCTCCTGTGTCACTCCAGCAAGCTCCCCCAAGTGTCAATGTGTCACTCCAGCCAGCACCCTCCTGTGTCACTCCAGCCAGCACCCTCCTGTGTCACTCCAGCCAGCTCCCCCAAGTGTCAATGTGTCACTCCAGCCAGCACCCTCCTGTGTCACTCCAGCCAGCACCCTCCTGTGTCACTCCAGCAAGCTCCCCCAAGTGTCAATGTGTCACTCCAGCCAGCACCCTCCTGTGTCACTCCAGCCAGCACCCTCCTGTGTCACTCCAGCAAGCACCCTCCTGTGTCACTCCAGCCAGCACCCTCCTGTGTCACTCCAGCAAGCTCCCCCATGTGTCACTCCAGCAAGCTCCCCCATGTGTCAATGTGTCACTCCAGCCAGCACCCTCCTGTGTCACTCCAGCCAGCACCCTCCTGTGTCACTCCAGCAAGCTCCCCCATGTGTCAATGTGTCACTCCAGCCAGCACCCTCCTGTGTCACTCCAGCCAGCACCCTCCTGTGTCACTCCAGCAAGCTCCCCCAAGTGTCAATGTGTCACTCCAGCCAGCACCCTCCTGTGTCACTCCAGCCAGCACCCTCCTGTGTCACTCCAGCAAGCTCCCCCATGTGTCACTCCAGCAAGCTCCCCCATGTGTCAATGTGTCACTCCAGCCAGCACCCTCCTGTGTCACTCCAGCCAGCACCCTCCTGTGTCACTCCAGCAAGCTCCCCCATGTGTCAATGTGTCACTCCAGCCAGCACCCTCCTGTGTCACTCCAGCCAGCTCCCCATTGTGTCACTCCAGCCAGCACCCTCCTGTGTCACTCCAGTCAGCTCCCCATTATGTCTCTCCTGCCAGGATCATTCTGTGTCACTCCAGCCCACCCTCATATATCACTACAGCCCAGTATCTGGCTCCCCAGTTTTCAGTTGCCGTGGTGCAGCTGTGTGTCTGGTTGGAGTGCACCAGTTTCCAGGATCTGTTGTGGTTAGGTGACTGAGTGTCGGGAGCCACATTTGAATAAAGAAAGAGCCACATGCGGCTCAAGAGCCACAGGTTGGCCACGGCTGTCCTATACAGTACATACAATAAACAGCTATTTTATGGGCAGATCCAAGAGTCAGACCATAGGCCCACTATGAACAAGTGACATCACTTGTGCTCCAATGACGTCACTAGTTCCTAGTGAACTAACAGGCTCCACGTGGACTGGGAGAGCTGCTGCTGACGGGCTTGGCGGTGGAGGCTGGAGACGTGCAGAATTGGTCCACGGACATAGGCCTGCGATGTGAGTGCGATATGCACTCAGCTCTGCATCGGCCCCAAGTGCGTAACAGCTGCACTTTAAGGGGTCAATTCAATTAGCCGTGAGGGGGCAGGTTGAAATGCAATGCTGTGGAAACTCCACAAGAGGGCAAACACAACTCCCCCCCCCCTCTCAGCCGACCTCACCCTGGACTCGTGGATTTGTATACACAGCCTAATGGTATATAGCGGCACTTACTCGCACCGCAAGGGGACATGTGGGTGATTGAATTGACCCATAATTGGGAGTTGTAGAGACGGAACATTGGATTCTATAATATGGAGATAATATTATAATGTTTCTATTTCTATTGTATCAAGATATTTCCCGATATTTGGGGTTCCAAACTCGAGTCGTGTGGCATGGAGCTGGCATGCGCGGCCATACCTGGAACATAAAACACAGATCGTGTGGGGGGGGGGGGGCATCGCAACCCCCTCGCAGCCCCAGAAAGAGGGAAATATGGTAGCGAGATGGAGGTTAGGAAGACTGTGGCTCCGCGAATGTGATCAGGAAATTCCAAAGCGATAAAGCCGAGGTTTGCCGGGTTCCTCTTCACTCCATTGTATAGAGGCGGCTGAGCCCTGACTGGGCTTTCACATGCTCATACGCCAGAACTGTAGGTCCACCAATGGACTGGGGGCTGGATTACCATCTGCCAGAATACAGGCGTACATCTCTCACCTAGAAATAAGAGCTGGCACTCTAATCTTTAGCACTCGTGTAGATATGCCACTTTAGTAGATGTGTTAATGCTGCAGGTTCTGCTCTTGTGATCCGCTGCTGTGCCAAGGGCACAGCATCGGATCATTTGCGAAAAACGTTGTCCATCTGGGTACCCCTCAGGTAACGCAGGATGGGTCGGTGCTTTCACACTGTCTGAGCCTGGCATGCCTACAAAACCATGGCTAAGGCACGCCTATGAAAAGAGGGCGACCTTCCCCCATCATTTTGTAGTAAGCCCCCACTCCGCCGCCCAAATCAATCATTCTGCGGCTCGGGGGAACTACGAGCAACAACGCATGACTTCTTCTGCACATGTGCAGTACATCCGCCATCGTAGTAGTACGCAAACCATCACACAAGCCCATAGGCTGACTGTCATGGGCCGCACGTGGTATGATCACATCTAGAATGGACGTAGGGTGTGGTGCCGACACAGCACACCCTGCACCCGTCTGTCCTGACCCTCATATATTCAGTAGTTTACTTTCAACTGCACCAACGAGAGAGGAGGGGACCACATGGAGGCTGCACACAGGGCCCCTCCTATATTATTGTACCCCAGACACACGGTCTTAAAACACAGGAGTGACATCAACCAGCGGCGGGAGGTTGATGTCAAGCCTGCCCCCAGACTCCTGTGAAACCAGCCAATGGGAGTCTGGGAGACAGGCTGAGCAGTTTTTTGTGAATGACCCCCACGGGCGCATGTGCAGGATCCGCAGTAATTGCGAATGTCTCTGCCTGAGTAGCAGGCAGAGACGTCTGCGGGGCGGCAACTCTCCATTTTCTAGTTGCAAACAGAGCGGTGCGGGGGCAACGCTTTACCATCGGGGGCATGGCGGCGCGTGGCACCACACACAGACGCTCCAAACTAAAAAATGGCAGCGGGTCTCCTGCCGTCACAGCCAGGCTCTGCCAGCAGGAGGCATCCACAATTTCAGCGATCACACTGTAATTGCGGCACAATCTCAATTTCAGCACGATCGCAGTAGTGGGCGGTGGGCTGCATGCTGGGCGGCCTTGCCCTGCAATGGGCACCCCCCAACATGCGATTCAAAGGATTGCAAATTCTGTTAAATCGGTCAATAAGATTAAATTGTAATCAATTAATCTGCAGTGACAATGCCCCGGGCTGTGTGAATCCACCAACCTCACACAGCTCATTTCAGCAGAGCAAGACTGTCATTCACACCCTGACTGCCCAGATAGAGAAGCACCTCCCTTGTAACACAGCAGCCTGCAGCATAGCAAGACAGTCATTCACACCCTTACTGCTCAGATAGAGAAGCACCTCCCTTGTAACATAGCAGTCTGCAACATAGCAAGACTGTCATTCACACCCTGACTGCCCAGATAGAGAAGCACCTCCCTTGTAACACAGCAGCCTGCAGCATAGCAAGACTGTCAGTCACACCCTGACTGCCCAGATAGAGAAGCACCTACCTTGTAACACAGCAGCCTGCAGCATAGCAAGACTGTCATTCACACCCTGACTGCCCAGATAGAGAAGCACCTCCCTTGTAACAGCAGCCTCACACCCTGACTGCCCAGATAGATAAGCACCTCCCTTGTAACACAACAGCCTGCAGCATAGCAAGACTGTCATTCACATCCTGACTGCTCAGATAGAGAAGCACCTCCCTTGTAACACAGCAGCCTGCAGCAGAGCAAGACTGTCATTCACACCCTGACTGCCCAGATAGAGAAGCACCTCCCTTGTAACACAGCAGCCTGCAGCATAGCAAGACTGTCATTCACACCCTGACTGCCCAGATAGAGAAGCACCTACCTTGTAACACAGCAGCCTGCAGCATAGCAAGACTGTCATTCACACCCTGACTGCCCAGATAGAGAAGCACCTCCCTTGTAACACAACAGCCTGCAGCAGAGCAAGACTGTCATTCACACCCTGACTGCTCAGATAGAGAAGCACCTACCTTGTAACACAGCAGCCTGCAGCAGAGCAAGACTGTCATTCACATCCTGACTGCCCAGATAGAGAAGCACCTACCTTGTAACACAGCAGCCTGCAGCATAGCAAGACTGTCATTCACACCCTGACTGCTCAGATAGAGAAGCACCTCCCTTGTAACACAGCAGCCTGCAGCAGAGCAAGACTGTCATTCACACCCTGACTGCCCAGATAGAGAAGCACCTCCCTTGTAACACAGCAGCCTACAGCATAGCAAGACTGTCATTCACACCCTGACTGCCCAGATAGAGAAGCACCTCCCTTGTAACACAGCAGCCTACAGCATAGCAAGACTGTCATTCACACCCTGACTGCCCAGATAGAGAAGCACCTACCTTGTAACACAGCAGCCTGCAGCAGAGCAAGACTGTCATTCACATCCTGACTGCCCAGATAGAGAAGCACCTACCTTGTAACACAACAGCCTGCAGCAGAGCAAGACTGTCATTCACATCCTGACTGCCCAGATAGAGAAGCAGCTCCCTTGTAACAGCAGCCTCACACCCTGACTGCCCAGATAGAGAAGCACCTCCCTTGTAACACAGCAGCCTGCAGCATAGCAAGACTGTCATTCACATCCTGACTGCTCAGATAGAGAAGCACCTCCCTTGTAACACAGCAGCCTGCAGCAGAGCAAGACTGTCATTCACACCCTGACTGCCCAGATAGAGAAGCACCTCCCTTGTAACACAGCAGCCTGCAGCATAACAAGACTGTCATTCACACCCTAACTGCTCAGATAGAGAAGCACCTCCCTTGTAACACAGCAGCCTGCAGCAGAGGTGTGAAAGTTCAGAGTTAGTAAAGTTAGTATACACTTTTCAGTTATTCAATCTACACTATATAAGCCTTAGATATACTGTATATTAACAGTATAATACTGATCTTACTTCAGGGTTGACATTTTTCTAATCCCTGGAGCCTCTGGCATCCCAGGCCCCTACTCTGCTCTGCTCAGAGCAATAAAGCATTGGTCCGGCCTAAGACAGCTCAGGCCTAGCACATGTGCAGCAAAGCCCTGATTGGGATTCACGGTGTATCTGCCGAATATGCTCATAAGAAAAGGCTTCCTCTCATCTATTATGAGAAGCCTCAGGAGCGGAGGTGGGTTTCCTGCATTGCCACGCCCCCAAAGCCCCCCACCCCCTTTCACCTTTAGGTCCTGTAGTGGCCGCACTCCCCCACAGTGTTGGTATTTCCACCACTGCTTCAGTGGAATTTACATTCAACCATACAAGGCTATGTTGAAAACATGGCCTGCTAGATCATAATAACAGGCTTTAGAAACTAGATTCTTGCACCCTCTCACTTCCATTCCTGCCTCACCCATATTCCCTCCGAACTTGATCGTCTTATAATTTTTTTTTTTTTTTAGACCGCGGCCTTTCTCTCGTCTATATTCGGCATCTGCACCACAGTAGTTTAATTAATAAACCCAGGGCAGTTAGCTGCCAGACCTTATCTTTCCATGCTTGTCTAATTAATCAGTTAATCAGGTTATTAAAGTGTCGTGTGCTGTAGATCATTAGTCTTAACCCAGAACAATTTAAAAAGAAGAAAAAAAAAAAGAACATTACTCGGCGGAATGTGTGTCAGAAGCCTTTGGCAGGACAGGGGTTAACTGGAGTAGACGCCTTTCTTTTCTTCTTCGGTTCCTGTGGTTCCTTTCTGATTCATTGGCGTTCCTCTGCTTCTTCTCAAGTCTTGCTCTCATCCTTTATGACTTAAACAACCCACTACCTCCCGGGGCTATGGTTAAAACCATCTTCTTTTGGCTCACCAGAGCAGAAAGGCTTTTCTTTTACAATGGACATAATTTTAGTTAGGAATTATATCTCGCCCAGATTTAGAAGGAGAGAGAAAGACCCCGGAGACCGGGAATTGCTTCAAAAGTCAGTAGGCTCCCATCCGTTTGGAAGAGCAGATGCTATTTACACTCAGTTCAGAAGAACCTTGATTAAGCGTGGCCACCAACCCCGCTCAATAAAGTTTTAATATATCTCCCCCCCACCCCCTCCGCTACCAACGCTTATTTAATCAGCAATCGTAGAGGAAACCGTCCATTTCTGGTTAAACAATTCTATTTTTAGGCATCATGAATTTTCTGTGGTCAATAGATCTCTTCGGAGTTCTCTGAATGTGCCCGTCAGGCTGGATAAACACATAATTCATTCTGTGCCCGTTCCGGGCCAAATATAGATAAACCGCTTACTGATGTCATAAAGCAGATGTTATTTATATATTCTGGACATAGCCAATATGGTCACTGGCAGGGGTGTCCATTTTGTTTCCCAGCCGACACCCTAAAATTGTCTATATTGTGACCCTAAAATATTAGTGGCTGTTGTTTTGGACCCCAAGTGTCAGTGTGTTGTGTTTCTGGGACATGAAGTCGAATGGTGTCACAGATCTGAGATCCCAGAGTCAGGGTACCATTGTACACACCCCCTAAATTGTTGGGTGTCATTTTTTGGGGGGTAGCCAGGTTTCAGGGTGACATTGTTTTGAGATCAGAAAAAAATAAAGTTCCCAATTCAAATTCAAGGCCCTAAAAAAAGTTTCAAGGATCCAACTGTTCTATAGTATGGTATATAGCACTGTTCTACAGTACGGTATATAGCACTGTTCTATAGTAGGGTATATAGCACTGTTCTATAGTACGGTATATAGCACTTCTCTATAGTACGGTATGTAGCACTGTTTTATAGTAGGGTAAATAGCACTTCTCTATAGTATGGTATATAGCACTGTTCTATAGTAAGGGTATATAGCACTGTTCTATAGTAGGATATATAGCACTGTTCTATAGTACGGTATATAGCACTTCTCTATAGTACGGTATGTAGCACTGTTTTATAGTAGGGTAAATAGCACTTCTCTATAGTACGGTATATAGCACTGTTCTATAGTACGGTATATAGCACTGTTCTATAGTACGGTATATAGCACTGTTCTATAGTACGGTATATAGCACTGTTCTACAGTACGGTATATAGCACTGTTCTATAGTACGGTATATAGCACTTCTCTATAGTACGGTATATAGCACTGTTCTATAGTACGGTATATAGCACTTCTCTATAGTACGGTATGTAGCACTGTTCTATAGTAGGGTAAATAGCACTGTTCTATAGTACGGTATATAGCACTGTTCTATAGTACGGTATATAGCACTGTTCTATAGTACGGTATATAGCACTGTTCTACAGTACGGTATATAGCACTGTTCTATAGTACGGTATATAGCACTTCTCTATAGTACGATATGTAGCACTGTTCTATAGTACGGTATATAGCACTGTTCTATAGTACGGTATATAGCACTGTTCTACAGTACGGTATATAGCACTGTTCTATAGTACGGTATATAGCACTTCTCTATAGTATGGTATATAGCACTGTTCTATAGTAAGGGTATATAGCACTTCTCTATAGTACGGTATGTAGCACTGTTCTATAGTACGGTATATAGCACTTCTCTATAGTATGGTATATAGCACTGTTCTATAGTAAGGGTATATAGCACTTCTCTATAGTATGGTATATAGCACTGTTCTATAGTACGGTATATAGCACTGTTCTGTAGTACGATATTCTGTATTACGGTATATAGCACTATTCTATAGCACGGTATATAGCACTGTTCTATAGTAGGATATATAGCACTGTTCTATAGTAGGATATATAGCACTGTTCTATAGCACGGTATATAGCACTGTTCTATAGTACGGTATATAGCACTGTTCTATAGCACGGTATGTAGCACTGTTCTATAGTACGGTATATAGCACTGTTCTATAGTAGGATATATAGCACTGTTCTATAGTACGGTATGTAGCACTGTTCTATAGTACGGTATGTAGCACTGTTCTATAGTACGGTATGTAGCACTGTTCTATAGTAGGGTATATAGCACTGTTCTATAGTAGGATATATAGCACTGTTCTATAGTACGGTATGTAGTACTGTTCTATAGCACGGTATGTAGCACTGTTCTATAGTACGGTATATAGCACTGTTCTATAGTAGGATATGTAGCACTGTTCTATAGTACGGTATGTAGCACTGTTCTATAGTACGGTATATAGCACTGTTCTATAGTAGGGTATATAGCACTGTTCTATAGTAGGATATATAGCACTGTTCTATAGCACGGTATATAGCACTGTTCTATAGTACGGTATATAGCACTGTTCTATAGCACGGTATGTAGCACTGTTCTATAGTACGGTATATAGCACTGTTCTATAGTACGGTATGTAGCACTGTTCTATAGTACGGTATGTAGCACTGTTCTATAGTACGGTATGTAGCACTGTTCTATACTACGGTATGTAGCACTGTTCTATAGTACGGTATATAGCACTGTTCTATAGTAGGATATATAGCACTGTTCTATAGTACGGTATGTAGCACTGTTCTATAGCACGGTATGTAGCACTGTTCTATAGTACGGTATATAGCACTGTTCTATAGTAGGATATATAGCACTGTTCTATAGTACGGTATGTAGCACTGTTCTATAGTACGGTATGTAGCACTGTTCTATAGTACGGTATGTAGCACTGTTCTATAGCACGGTATGTAGCACTGTTCTATAGTACGGTATATAGCACTGTTCTATAGTAGGTTATATAGCACTGTTCTATAGTACGGTATGTAGCACTGTTCTATAGTACGGTATGTAGCACTGTTCTATAGTAGGGTATGTAGCACTGTTCTATAGTACGATATATAGCACTGTTCTATAGTAGGGTATGTAGCACTGTTCTATAGTAGGGTATGTAGCACTGTTCTATAGTACGGTATATAGCACTGTTCTATAGTAGGGTATGTAGTACTGTTCTATAGTACGGTATATAGCACTGTTCTATAGTACGGTATGTAGCACTGTTCTATAGTAGGGTATATAGCACTGTTCTATAGTAGGTTATATAGCACTGTTCTATAGTACGGTATGTAGCACTGTTCTATAGTACGGTATGTAGCACTGTTCTACAGTACGGTATATAGCACTGTTCTATAGTAGGGTATATAGCACTGTTCTATAGTAGGGTATATAGCACTGTTCTATAGTAGGTTATATAGCACTGTTCTATAGTACGGTATGTAGCACTGTTCTATAGTACGGTATGTAGCACTGTTCTATAGTACGGTATGTAGCACTGTTCTATAGTAGGGTATGTAGCACTGTTCTATAGTACGATATATAGCACTGTTCTATAGTAGGGTATGTAGCACTGTTCTATAGTAGGGTATGTAGCACTGTTCTATAGTACGGTATATAGCACTGTTCTATAGTAGGGTATGTAGTACTGTTCTATAGTACGATATATAGCACTGTTCTATAGTACGGTATGTAGCACTGTTCTATAGTAGGGTATATAGCACTGTTCTATAGTAGGGTATATAGCACTGTTCTATAGTAGGATATATAGCACTGTTCTATTGCACGGTGTATAGTTGGGACTGTATAGTGACACATCAAAACAAAGATATTATTGTCATTGTTTCCAAAAGTACTGGTTCAAAAACAAAACCGGCGGGGGAGGACGCATAGTAACACAGGCGTAGCAAGTGTAAGGTAACAGGTGAGTGTAGCAGACATAAGGTACAGTATAAATACAACACAAAAGCCATTACCCCAAAACGAACAAGTCCGGAAGTATATAACTGCTTTATAAATCAAGGTCTATGGGCGTAATTCAGACCTGATTGCTAGGCTGCGTTTTCGTACAGCGGGCGATCACGTCTAAACTGCGCATGTTTATGCACCATGATGCGCAGGCGCGTCGCACTGGTACAAAGCGGATCGCTGCTCAGCGATGGGTTTGTGTGAAGGATTCGTTCGCACGGGCATTCGCAAGGAGATTGACAGGAAAAGGGCTTCTGTGGGTGGCAACGGCCCGTTTTCTGGTAGTGTTTGGAAAAACGCAGGCGTGTCCATAAGTTTACAGGGCGGGTTCCTGACGTCAATTCCGGTCCCGGACAGGCTGATGTGATCGCAGCGGCTGAGTACGTTCTGGGCTGCGCAGAGACTGCACAAAATCTGTTTGTACGTCTCTGCTGCACATGCGATCGCACACTTGCAAAGTGAAAATACACTCCCCTATGGGCGGCGACTATGCGAACGCAGGACTGCAAAAAAAACCTGGCGAGCCATCAGGTCTGAATTAGGCCCTATGTACTAAGCCTTGGAGAGAGATACAATGGACGGAGATTAAGTACCAGCCAATCAGCTCCTAACTGCCATTATTCAAACACAGCCTGTAACATGACAGTTATCAGCTGATTGGCTGCTACTTTATCTCCGTCCACTTTATCTCCACCCAATGCTTAGTAAATAGACCCCCAAGTGAGCGCCAGTACAATATGGCTAAATATAGAGGAACTGGGGTTTTGTTGAGGCGTCTTTACCATTGGTGCCACTTCACCCACTCAGCAATGGGAGACAGAGGAACAACAAGGCGCACCTAAGGCTTACACTTACATACTGAACTTTGGGTCTATTATTCAGGTATTGCTGTCTGCTGGCTCTAAGTGTGCGGCCTACTATGTTTCTGTCACATAGCAACCTGAGGAGGACAGGAGGCTGAATTCTGCGGAGGGGTCACACTAAATGTGGGTACACACTTAGCCATAAAGTAAACAATGTCGCTCATTTTGACCCTTCCTGAGCGACGTCGTTTACTATATCGCCCAGTGTGTATGCCGCCGACGCCGAGCGATTCAGAATCAGAATCCGCTTTATTGGCCCGGTGTACTCACGTACACTAGGAATTCATTGTGGTACAATGTATCGCAAAGCAGCAACATGAAGGGGGAAAACGTAGCATACATTACACACATTACACGTATGAGTTCATACTGCACAGTGCAACTGCATACCTCCCAACTGTCCCGATTTTCGCGGGACAGTCCCGTTTTTTGGGGACTGTCCCGTTGTCCCACCCGCGGGCTGCAGTGTCCCGCGGTGGGGGGGGGGCAGTTGGGAGGCTCTGTCTCTCGCTGCCCTGCTTAGCAGAGCAGCGGTGAATAGACGCTGTGCGCATGCCCCCTCAGTGACGAAAACGGGGGCGTGGCTCGCGATCGTGGGTCTTCCCGCGAAGCTACGCCCCCTTTTCATAGGTCACGCCCCTTTCCGGGAGCGCGCGCGGCTTAGCCGCGCGTGTGTCCCTCTTTACAGAAGGGAAAAGTTGGGAGGTATGCAACTGTACGATAGACTCGATATATTAGACATGTTAGACTATTTATATATTGTTCAGCTGGTGGACAGCTAGTGGAAAGAAGCTTTTAACCCCTTCAGCGGTATGGCCGGAAAATTTCAGGGGCCAGCTGCACTGTGCAGACTGGCAACCCCGGAAATATTCTGGGCGTACCTCTGCTCCCTCTCTCCCTCCTCCTTACACTCCGCTCGGCTGGCCCAGTGAATGACGCGATCGCGTCGCGACATCATGATGCGATCGCGTCATTCCGCAAAACTCTGCAAGCCGAGCAGAGTAAAAGGGAGGAGGGGGGGGGGGGGGAGGAGAGGATGACAGTGCTGGCGGGCAAATGCTGCCTGGGAGATGGCCATCGGTGGGTTAACCTCGATGGTGTAAAACCATCTGGAATGGATCCATCAATGGTTTTACCCATCGATGGTCGTCCCTGATTTACAGTACACATGCATGCGTACCAGGGGGCATGGCTTAGTGGGTGTCAGGGGGCGGAGCTAAACTCAGTGCCCTGACACTTTTAGAAAAAAAATAAAAAATCAATTCGGTAGCACTGAACCCATCGATGGCAGGAAAACCATCTGGTTCTCCCCCATCGATGGTAAAAGTATTCGACATCGGTCATAGACCATCGATGATTTTCAGCATTCCCTAAGGCAACGGGCATTCCCCGTGGCAACGAGCATGGATCCCAGAGCATAAAACACCTGGCTAAAAGCACGACAGCGCGTAAAACCCCTGGCAACGCGCATGAAACCCCTGGCAATGCGCGGGTAAAAAAGAAAAATTAAAACCTGTCCTGGGAGGTGTGTCCAAATTCCAAAACACCCATCACTGAAGGGGTTAATAGATCTGGTCAACTTTGCGGTAAAGGTCCTGTAGCGTCTGCCTGATGGAAGCGGTTCAAGCAGTTTGTGACCTGGGTGCTGCATATCTGCCATGATTTTCTCCGCTCGCTTCCTGATCCGACTGGTATGGTTCCTGGACGCTAGGGAGGTCAGCCCCAACGATCTTTTTAGCTGTCCTCACCACCCTTTGCAGCCTCCGTCTGTCCCTCTCATTGGCAGCTCCATACCAGACTGTGATCGAGGAACATAGGACCGATTCTACGATCACTGTGTAGAAGATGAGCAGTAGCTTCTGCGGGATGTTGAATTTCCTGAGTTGCCTCAAAAAGAACATCCGCTGTTGGGCCTTCTTTACGACAGTGCTTATGTTGGGTCCCCATTTGAGGTCTCGAGAAATTTTTGACCCTAGGAATTTGAAGGAGTCGACCCATGAAACCACGCTGTCAGCTATTACGAGTGGTTGCTTGGCACTGGGTTTCCTTCTGAAGCCCACAACCATCTCAACTGTTTTGAAGGGATTTAGGTCAAGGTTGTTCCTGCTGCACCACTGCGTTAGCCGTTCCACTTTGCGTGTGTATGCAGATTCGCATCCCCGCGCTCCTGTGCATGTAGCTCAATTTGGACTCATCGTCCAAAACTGCATGCTCCGGCCAGCCGCCGAAGCATGTGGGAGGCCCGTGAGCTAATAATTTTATGTACACTTTATTGTAACACACGGTGGATTTAATGCATCTTTCTACCGATAACATTGTATACGAGTCCTCCTCCCAGAGCAACAGTGAGTGCGACTTGCGTCAGAAGTCATCCACCCATAGCTACATCACGAGCATGGGGGTCACTGTGGTGTATGTGGACAGGGGGTTCGGTGCGGCATAATGTGAACTGGGGGCACGACAATGTTCAATCACATCGCCAGTATAGCATAAATGACAACTCAATTGGTAGGGGCCCTCACAAGTCAGTTGTCCCCCCCTCCAACTTTAATCCAGCCCTGTCTTCAACACCAGACCCCACGGCTATGCTAGATAATGCAATGTTATATGTTGTATAATGCAATCTTCATTTGGGGGAGAAATTACACTAAGGTTCTAAGAAGAATAAATGAAACCCGTATGCCATCCCGGTCACAGGTCTAAATGGTTTTGTTTTGTTTTTATGTGAGCGAACGTCTTCAGAGCTTTGTTTCTGAGGCCAATAGCAGCGAATGAATTATTGAAGCGAGTTTGGCTCACAGCGCTGCACGTTACTTACCTCTGGACGCACGGCCTGGTAGTTTAAACACCGCACAGTTTGTTATAGTGCTCTCTGTAGCGTCCTGGGACCTTCCTGGAAAGTTCTGAGTGGATACAATCATTAATAGACAGCTGAGTGCCTGGCTTTCCTGCTAGGGGTCAGCTGGAAAGAATGAAGTAGGGGCAGTGATCTGAGGGGGCACAAGCCCCACCGGAAGTCCTCACTCCTAATATACATCATAAAAGATGTCCGAGGCGTCTCATACGCGTGCGCCGGCCTGGAAAGAGTTTCTCTGACTTTAACTTCACCGGTCTCTTTCTTCGACATGTAAACACAATAGGGAAGCGGCTCACCCGAAGGCAAATGGCTTGTAAAATAAATCTTTTTTTTTTAAAAGGTGGGGGCCACCCATCGCAGGTCAAGGCTGCCAGCATGCTAACCACCGCCTGCCCCCCCCCCCAACTACGTATTAATTGCTATTGCGCCGAAAATAGTGCACGGTCGCAAAAAGTAGGGAAGCCTCCCGCCAGTGCAGCCTGTCTGAGCGGCAGGAGGTCCGCAGCCATCTTTTTGAAGGGAGCAGCTGCGTGTGCCGATCAAGTCCATGCCCCCCCCCCCCGTACAGATGTCACCGCCGCCGCCCCCGTTTCCCTTCTGTGCCCCCCCCCTTCCCCCCACAACGCTTCGTGTCTGCCTTGAAAACGGAGCGTTGCTGCTCCGTGAATGCCTCTGCCTGAATGACAGGCAGAGGCGTTTGCATTTACTGCGGGTCACCAGCAGTAAATGCAAGCGGGCCTTGCGCATGCACCTGCCGGGCGAACGTAAAAATTACGGTTGGATTGCGATTTGCAATCCAACCTGAATTATGCACTAAGTACAGAGTATACTGCTACGTGCAGAAGAATGATAAATGTCTGCAAACGTATGCTGGCCAGTTAGTACGCAGCCTTATTTTATTTGTCTGTTCCCAATAGTAAAGTGGTGCTGAGTACGCTGGCGCTGCAGAAATGTACAATAATAATGATAATAATACTATAATGCTGCTGCAGAGGATGGTGAGTGGCGGTCTCTGATAGCCCCCGGGGCTTGCAATCTAGGATTTCTTTATGAACATAATTCCGCTAGGTGTTCCGAGTGCAGAGAGCAGCAGCACCTTGTGTGTCTAAGATCTCTTATGTTTCTTACTAGCAACTTAATATTTTTAAACGCTGTCAGTAAATTTGCACCCAGGGCAGAGAGTGAAGAGATGAGCGCTTATTTGGGGGAAAGGAGATGTTCCCGACACAGCGATTGGGGAAATGTTGTGCCTCGCTCTGGGGGCGACTTGTTAATGATCAGGTTTTAGACCCGAGAACGTATACTTTCTTACTGCAGCTTATCACGTCAATAAGACATAATCTACCACTGGGAACAGTGAAGAAACACAACCAGGGACAGTGGCTGCAGTACGAGCCCGTCCCTGGGATGTGTAATAGTGACTGCTAAAGTGCATGCAGAGCCGGCCTTAGGCATAGGCAAACTAGGCAAATGCCTAGGGCATTTGGTATGCTTAGGGGCACCAGCAGCTTCTGCTGATTAAAATGATATGCGGCATGCCTATATTCTGTGTGTGACTGCGGCTGTATCTGCATACGAAATGCTATATTGCACTGTATTCCTGGAAATCACTGTAATGTAGCATTTCATATGCAGATACAGCCGCAGTCGCCCACAGAATATAGGCATGCTGCATATCATTGTAATCAGCAGAAGCTGCCTGTGCATCCTAGCCACATAGTAATGCAAATAAGATGCATCTTCATAAACAAAAGGCGCCCGACGTTAGCAGAGCTGCCAGCTGACTCATGCCAGGCATCTCCTACAGAACTAGCGGCGGTGCTAGGGGGCACCAGCCAAAATCTTGCCTAGGGCATCATATTGGTTAAGGCCGGCTCTGAGTGCATGTGTGGTCTGGGGACTGCGCATGTGCGAGCGGAGAGTGCCGGCGAGAGATCTTACAGATACCTCTCCCAGCAGCCCACAAGGCTACTACAGCCAGAACCATACTAAGGATAGGGGCATGGTGCCCCCCCCCCCTCTCCTCCGGCCAGGGCACAATGCACTGTGCACTGCAGTGTTAGAGATATGCTCTGCAATGCCTCTATCACTGCAGAGCAACCACACCCAGCGCCCATACACAGAAGCGCAGCCCCCAATATGTGCTTCTGTGCATGTGACATGTCCTCCTCTCTGTCCGGCATATGTGAGTGTTCCCCTGAGTAGTCTCACAAGTGTGGGAGGCCCATGAGATGATGACACCCTGTCCTGAGTGCCCTGGGTCACCCAAAGGCTTAATCCATACCCTCCAACATTTTACACACAAAAATCGGTCCAAGTAAAAAAAAATGGGTGTGGCCATGGGTAAAGGGGGCGTGGCCACATCCCTTTTCCTATACTTTCAGTTGAAGTTTGGTTAGCCAAAAATCGGTGCAGAACATAAAAAAAGGTCCTGTACCTGGTAAAAAGGTCCAGCTGGAGGGTATGTTAATCCGGCCCTGACTACGGCTAACACCATCTGAAGATCCTACATGTTGCCTTTAAGCAGTCCCCATAGAACCCTATGGGGGCTGCTTTTACAATAGAAAATGGGGAATTACAGCAAAAATGGGGGATCCTTAATATTTGTGAATACCCCCTAAAATGGGTATGATATCCCGCAAATATTCTTTAATTAATAAGATCCTCATTTTGTGGCAAGCACGACCATAGCTTCCTGCTGAGCGTGTACTACGCCACTTTCTATGTGTGCACCTGGGGGTATATCGCTCATCACATCCTCAGACAGCAGACCCACGGCCACGTCACTGTGCGGAACTGCATCACTCCACTGGGCTAGCGCACAGAAAGTGGTCTGGAGAGGGCCGGGAGCATAAGGCGTACAGGACCACTTACAGTGTTAATGCTTCTCTTTATAGCGCGTACAGATATTTCTCCAATCTTTACAATGTAATGTCCACGATCCAGCCAATCAGCTCCGTCCTAACTGTCATGAGTATAAAAAATGACAGGAGCTGATTGGCTGGAGCATCATTTCTCATACGCAACGAGTTTTAAAACTCATTGGGGGAGATTCAAATGTTTGAAAAGTCAGTTGGGAGTCTGTTTCTTCCTATCTAATAGACAGACTCCCAACCGACTTTTCAAACATTTGAATCTCCCCCATAGCGTATGATAAAACTGACTGACAAATGGGTCCCTTAGTTCATTGGAAAACACAAGTTAGATTGTAATGAGCAGTTAATGGAACATCATTTAGTAGAGCAGTCATTTACCATCCGAGGCACCACTGCAGATGTCTATTATCCATCACAGTCCCCGCTGGGCTTATACTTGCCCGTGAGCTGCCCATAGTCCACACATGTACAAACAGATAAAAGGGTAATAAAGAGGCGCTATACGTAAAGAAATGCATAACATGTACACATACCTCCCAACTGTCCCGTTTTTCGCGGGACGGTCGCCTTTTTTGGGACTGTCCTACTGCCCCACCCACGGGCCGCAGTGTCCCGCGGTGGGGGGGGGTGGGGGGGGGCAGTTGGGAGGCTCCTGTCACTGCTGCTCTGTCCCCATGCTAAAACATCTATGACTTTTTTTGAATGCCCACAAATATTTAATGTTTAGAATAGGCTGCGCCATATGCACATAAGTACGTTAGACTAAAATATTTTTCAGGTGGGAATAGATAGATATTAACTGTCATTGTTTAAAAAAGCACAACGAAATTTAGATCCAGGTCACCCACACACAGGTTACAAATAAAAAATACATTCAGTTTAAAAGGTAATTGTTGTAACACGGTGACCAGCCATTCTGTGGCCGGGCCTACAGATTGGCCCACAGATGCTAATAGTAATTGTAAGGTGGTCTGTGCGCAAATCACCACAGGACTCACTCTGCAGAACTGCAGAAGTGTGTCTTTACTCACTGCATCAGGCCAAATAATGGCGGCAGAGACACTTCCCGAAAACTAGTTGAGAGCAGTGATGCGACTTCTGGCCCCTCACATTAACACAGTACAACATGTATCCACAGTGATCATTGTCTAACCAGAATTTCTACCACACAAATTGCCTATATGTCAGTGCAATTTGTGTTGACATGTCAATATATAACGAAGAACACGGATCATTGATACCTTTGGTGAATGTGCCCTCCATGTCTTATTATTATTATTATTATTATTATTATTATTATTACATTTTATTTATAAGGCGCCACAAGTGTTTTGCTGCGCCGTACAAAGGGCCTACAGCAGAACAGTACAGGGAGACAGAACTTACCAATACAGTAAATAAATAACAAAGATCAAGTACAGGTAACAAAGAGCACCACAATACTCACACATAATACAGCTTAGATGTAAGTAGTGAGGGAGTGATCATCGTACTACTAGCGGCTGGCGACCATCGATGGAGATGAGCCTTTACTAGCAGGAGAGAAAGCGGGTAAAGATGGTCGCTGAGTAGGAGAGAGCTGTGAGTGAAATGTGCTGAGAAGAGGGCTTTGACAACAAGAGGAAAGAGGGCCCTGCTCTGAGGAGCTAACAATCTAGTGGGAAGGGGCGACAGACAGATGACTTGAGGTGTAAGCAAGCGGGAGGTGGCCTGGTGACAGTATGTAAGCAAAGCCGAGATGTTCAAGGCGTGGGGCAGGGGGATGGAGGAGCAGCCTCAGGACTAGGTTATGCAGCGGAAGGGTAGGCTTTGATAAACAGGTGGGTTTTCAGTGTCTGTATGAAGCTTTACAAGGTCAGGGAGAGTCTAATGGAGCGGGGGCAAGAATTCCACTGAAGGGGTGCAGCACGGGCAACTGAAAGGGTGCAGCGCGGGCTTATGATGCTGTTTGTAATCCTGGGTACACACTGCTCAATATATCTGCAGATCAATGGATCTGCAGATATATCTACAGCCAGATCAGTATAAACTACCTACATAGGTGTGTGGCCACAACATTATAGATGTGGCTACACAATTGGTGGCACATCTAGAGCTCTATAAGCATTGTGACCAAGTCTTCACCACTGCACCCCCACAAAGGTAAAAATCTGGAATGGTCGTGCAAAAGAGAGACACCTGCCTATTGCGGCCATGGTACCTGCTGAAACGATGGGGGTGCGGTGGACATACCTCCCGTGAGACAGAGCAAACATAACGAAGATAGTGCAGTTCCTCCAAATTAGGGAGGTATGTATCCCCTCCCCTCCCCCCGATATCCAGATGTGAAACCCCTCCGGGTTGACACCTCTATTCACTGCATGTATCTGCATGGGTTGGGTAAAGAGACAAAGGCTGGATTACCCCATGCTTGCTGACTTACCTGATGTCATGGGAGAAAGTGATGATGCGATTGCATCATTGTGGCCACACCCTCACTACCAGCATTGTGAAGCAGGTGGTGGAGCCACAAGGAATCGCGTCATTGGCTGCCCAGACCGCCCACTTCACTTGTTTTGTGTTATGATCCTCTCAATGTAAAGTGATGTGTGATATGTCACATAAATAAAAGATAATAATACTACAATAATACCATCTGTACTATCACTGCATTTGTGGACAACTGAAGTACTTTCCCACATTCTCCCGAATTGGCCGTGAGGCTTCCAAAAATCGTGTGGCGCTCCCAGACACCCGGAAAAGTTGGCAAGCCAGCAGTCAAGCACCCACACCCTCCAGTAGCAGCACGCATATCCCCCACCATGGGGGGGGGGGCTGATGATGTGGTTCGTGATGGATCACCTCACCGTGGCCCCGCCTGCTTCTCCGCTATGCCAGTAATCTGGGCTCAGTGTACTGGGGGTGGGGCCACGCTGTTGCAATCCTGTGGACCCCCCCCCCCCCCCCCCCCTGCTCCAGACCAACAGAGCATCACATTTTCCCCCATCACACCCCCTGGTGCAATGTCACGTCCCCTGCTGCGCCAACCAGGCTGCCTCCTCCTGACCCTGATCACATATATATTTTTTCTCTCTCTCTCTGGTGGTCATTCTGAGTTGTTCGCTCGCTAGCAGTTTTTAGCAGCCGTGTAAACGCATTGTCGCCGCCCACCGGGGAGTGTATTTTCGCTTTGCAGAAGTGCGAACGCCTGTGCAGCAGAGCGCCTGCAAACACATTTTGTGCAAAACAAGACCAGCCCTGTAGTTACTCTTCGTGTGCGATGATTCTAACGTTGGTGGGGCGGCTTTTGACGTCACACACCCCGCCCAGCGTTCGCCCAGCCACGCCTGCGTTTTCCCTGGCACGCCTGCATTTTTCTTAGCACTCCCAGAAAACAGTCAGTTGACACCCAGAAACGCCTCTTTCCTGTCAATCTTCTTGCGGCCGCCAGTGCGAATGAAAATGTCACCAGAACCTGTGCAAAACCACAAAGGCCTTTGTACCCGTACTTTGTGCGTGCGCATTGCGGTCCATACGCATGCGCAGAAATGCCAATTTTTAGCCTGATCGCTGCGCTGCGAACAACGGCAGCTAGCGATCAACTCGGAATGACCCCCCCCTCCTCTCTCTCTCTATATATATATACGCTTACATATGGAACATGTATTAATAAACCTCCTTTGCTTATGTGGGTAAAACACCCTGAGATGAATCTATCCCAGCAACATATTTGTTACTTTTAATAATACAGACGCTAAAGGACAAAATATTAAATAATAGATGGATTACGCTGTGTTAATGCAGTGCGCTTGGTATACAGCCATAAATCCTGCCGGGGGAAGCTGCCACTTTGACAAAAGACAGCACAACAATCTTTTTGCATATGCAGCAAAGGCACACCAGATAAGATCCACTGTTATCCGGCTGAATCTCAGCCAAAACACATGAAAATCGCAACAAGCCGACTGGTTCTCACACCAAGCGGCGTCCCCAGGGCACTTGGCTCCTGGTGTGTGGGTGAAATTAAAGATCGGTTTTCTTGACTTCAGATAAAATTATCTTCCCAGGTCTGCACAGGCAGAATCTAACCAGTCATTTTTTTCTAACCCTAATTCTCCCAGAGGCTCCACGGGGGCTCACGCAGTGCGCAAAGTGCCGCGAAGATCCATCTTTACCGATCAGAATAATAAAAGTGATCATAATGATATTTATTCAGGGGGTTTAATGTCCTGTCGCATGCGATGCAAGCGACGGGGGTGAGGCATTCACATTTCTCAGCTTATTATATATAGAGACGCATTCATGGACTGAATGCAAACAGTACGGAGAATCATTCTTTTAGAGGAAACAACGGGGGTGGAGGGGTGGTCTCCAGAAATAAAAACAAATATTTTCTTTATTCACCCCCCCCCCCCTTCCTGAGCACAGATAAAGCTCGGAGCTAGCTGCGTTTAGAAGAGAGATTCTGCTTATGGGAAGTTAACTAAAAACAGATATTTTAATGGGTCTGGCGGTTCACAAACCAACCTCGGAAGTGGAAGGAATACAAATCATTATGCAGTTTTTCCTGCTTTCATCTCTTAGCGTTTGGAATAATTGGTTGCAGTTTTCCAAGTTGTATAAATATATATATCTTCCGGGGGTTCCCTCTGAGCCTCTTTCCAGTTACCGCTTGGTGATGAATAGAAACTAAATTCTTCTATCAGTGATTTACAAAATGTTATCCCCAGGTTTATTTGAGCGCTAGATGCAGATCTAGCCAACTCACTGTGTGCCACGAACCCCCTCTGTTTATGAAGATTGGTGCAGTAACCCAACCCATAGCAACCATGCATACCTCCCAACTGTTCCGATTTTCGCGGGACAGTCATGTTTTTTTGGGACTGTCCTGCTGTCGCACCCCTGCACATCAACTACCCACACCCCCTGTAGGCAGCAACTACCTGATCGCAGCACTGCAAAAAAAGTCTGCGTACAATCAGGTCTGAATCACCCCCTTTGCCCCTTACTTCACATCCAAAATTGACTCCATACGTCAGGACATCACATCCCACCAGACCATCAGCAAGCAGCCACCACCCATCCCTTACCACCCTTCTCCATCCTTCTCACCAACTCTGACATCTTTCTCTTACGTATCTGGTGAGGAAGTCATGGCCGTCATCTGCCCCCCCCCACCACCTCTCCACTTGACCCTATCCGCTCCCTCCTCTAACACTCTCTCCTTCTGCCTGTTCCCATCTTGCCCACCTTCTCAATCTCTCCCTCTCGTCAGGCACTGTCCCCTCTGCCTTCAAGCATGCACTCGTCTCTCCTGTTCTTAAAAAAACTACCATTGTTCCAAACACCTTCTCCAACTACCGACCCATCTCTCTCATCCCTTTTCCCTCCAAACTCCTTAGGCGTATTGTCAATGCCTTTCTTTCCTCACACTCACTGCTTGACCCATTCCAGTCTGGCTTCCATCCTCTCCACTTCATTGAAACTGCCCTCACAAAAGTCTGCAATGACCTAATATCTGCTAAATCCAAAGGTCACTACTCTCTGCTTATTCTCTTTGACCTCTCTGCTGCTTTTGACACTGTGCACCAACCTTTCCTTCTGCAAATCCTTCACTCCATTAGTCTGCATGATACTGCCCTCTCTTACCTATCTTCCTACCTGTCTGACTGTTCCTTCTCTGTCTCCACCTCCCCGCCTCCCCTTTACACACACTGTAGGTGTCCCCCAAGGTTCTGTTCTTGGTCCTCTCCTTCTCTCTCTATATACGTTCTCTTTAGGTGAACTCATTAGGTCTTTTGACTTCCAATATCATCTTTATGCTGATGATACTCACATCTACCTTTCCTCTCCTGACCTCTCCCCGGCTCTCCTCATTCGTATCTCCAACTGTCTCTCTGCCATCTCTTCCTGGATGTCCCAGCGCTTTCTTAAACTTAACATGTCTAACATTGAGCTGATCATCTTCCCACCCTCCCGCACAACCTCACCACCCCCAATTTCATTATTTATTGATGGCACAACTATCTTCTCTAGCCCCCAAGTACGTTGTTTTGGCGTAATCCTTGACTCCTCCCTCTCCTTCAAACCACACATTCAGCACCTCTCACAAACCTGTCATTTTCATCTCAAAAATATTTCCAGGATCAGACCGTTTCTCACCCAGGATGCCACCAAGACCATTATCCACTCACTGGTCATCTCCAGACTGGACTACTGTAATCTCCTCCTGACTGGCATCCCTGACAATTACCTCTCTCCACTCCAATCTATCCTCAATGCTGCAGCCTGGCTAATTTTCCTCACCAAACGCACTACATCCACCTCCCCTCTCCTACAAGCCCTTCACTGGCTCCCTTCCCCTTCAGAATCCAATTCAAGCTTCTCACACTCACTTACAAAGCCCTCACCCACTCCTCTCCCATCTACATCTCTGATCTTATCTCCCATTACACTCCCACCCGTCCTCTTCGCTCTGCTAATGCACGCCGACTCTGCTGCCTACTGATGACTTCCTCCCACTTCTACCTCCAAGATTTTTCACGTGCTGCTCCCTTTTTCTGGAATTCTCTACCTCTCCCCCTCAGACTCTCCACCTCTCTACAGAACTTCAAAAGGTCTCTTAAGACCCACTTCTTCACCATACCCAGCCGTCTCTCATCCTAACCCTCTGTTCCATGCTCTCTGTCTACCCCACCTGTGTCACCCCTGTCTGTCTGCCTTCCCCTTTAGAATGTAAGCTCTCACGAGCAGGGCCCTCTTCCCTCATGTACTTATCCTTCTCTTACTGTAACAAATCCCGCGGCTTTCTGCCATCCTGATAATTATTTCAGTGTCATCTGCTGATGTAGCTATGTTTATTTACCCTGTACTCATCCTATATTGTCTTTAACTATAAGTCTCTATTTTCCTGTTTTGATTATTTGTTTATGTACTCTGTTTTTAGGTGCTGCAGAACCCTTGTGGCGCTATATAAATAAACGATAATAATAATAATAATAATAATAATAATAATACCCAGCACTGTACTGTATTGTTCCTTGCGGAGCGTGGCCTAGTTGCACCAGTGTGCCCAGTCTTACAGAGCTGTGGAAAAACTAGGTTTCATTTGCTGAAGTAAGAAGAATTGTCAAATTAGATAAAGGGGGAGGGGCACTTGTTTTTAGGACTGTTCGTTGCTGGAGAGCTCCATAGCTATTTGCAATACGGATTCTGATTTTTAAATGTATCTAAGCCGGCGGAGATTGGGTCTCATCCTGAACTTCTAATGTGACGCATTTTGTGCCTTCTGGATGCATCTTGGCAGCTTAAAACACACAAAAGTGATATATGTAATGAAGATGGTTACACGGGGAAGCAGAAAAAGACTTTCCTTTTTACTCAAGCATTCCCATAATTGTCCCTTTAGTATCTTCATGCTTCTGTATTTTATGAAAAGCTGTTCTGTACTTCATTATTTCTGTACTATATTATGCTATGTATCTGTTAACCGCCTTGAGTCCTATTGGAGAAAGAGCGCTGTATAAATACAATTATTATTATTATTATTATTATTATAACTGTCTGGGGCCCACTGTATAATTGTGATGGGTTTATAGCAGGGGTGGCGAACGTCTGGCCCGCAAGCCGTATACGGCCCGCAAAGACACTTCACCCGGCCCGCCCAGCCCGCTCACAGTACCGCAGCCGCAGAAGAGGAGTGAGGAGGGAGAGATGGCATTTAACAGAGGGGGACGCTGGGTAACCTGGCAACCGTTCAGCGTGTGCGCGCGCGGGGGGGGGGGGGGGGGGGGGGGGGCGGCGGTGGCGCTGCGAGGGGACGCATAGAGGAGGAGGGACAATGGGAGGCCGTCACCTGCTCATCCCTTCCCGCTCTTCCTCTGAGTCCTGCGCAGGAGAATTGGGGGTGGGAGCGTGGCTGAGACAACGCGGTGAGGAGAAGGATGGAGATTGGAGAGCAGAGGGGGAGAACTATGGGGAGCCGGCCAGTGGAGAGTGGGAGCACAGAGAAGGGGAGATTCCGCGGCGTTAGACACTGCCATGTGTGGCAGTCAATGCTGAAAGAAAAAAGGTAAATAAATGAAAGATGTGGGGACTAGCCTGCTGTTGGGGGGAAGCCTGCTGGTGTGCAAGGGGGATCATATTGCTGTGCAGAGGGGACATTTTCATGTGCAGGAAGATAATGTTGATGTACACTACAGGGGATGGTGTGCAGGGGATCATACTACTGTGTTTGGTAGAGTATTGTTGGTGTGCAGGGGGATATTGGTTTGATGTTAACGTTAGTGTGCAAGAGAAGTATTTTTTTGTGCAGGAGGAGTGTGTTGGTACAGCCTTGTTCCTCTCATCCTCAGAGGACTGGATGAGTGTTGAGGGGGAGGCAGTGCGATCGCGGCTAGGAGGAACAACACTGCAGCACCAAGACTGAGCCACGCTGCAATGATTGTATGGCGTAATGTGAATGTGGCTCATACTGTGTGGCATAATGTGAATGTGGCTCATACTGTGTGGTGTAATGTGAATTTCGGCTCATACTGTGTGGTGTAATGTGAATTTCGGCTCATACTGTGTGGCATAATGTGAATGTGGCTCATACTGTGTGGTGTAATGTGAATTTCGGCTCATACTGTGTGGCGTAATGTGAATGTGGCTCATACTGTGTGGTGTAATGTGAATTTCGGCTCATACTGTGTGGCGTAATGTGAATGTGGCTCATACTGTGTGGTGTAATGTGAATTTCGGCTCATACTGTGTGGCGTAATGTGAATGTGGCTCATACTGTGTGGCGTAATGTGAATGTGGCTCATACTGTGTGGTGTAATGTGAATTTCGGCTCATACTGTGTGGCGTAATGTGAATGTGGCTCATACTGTGTGGTGTAATGTGAATGTGGCTCATACTGTGTGGTGTAATGTGAATTTCGGCTCATACTGTGTGGCGTAATGTTAATGTGGCTCATACTGTGTGGCGCAATGTGAATTTCGGCTCATACTGTGTGGTGTAATGTGAATTTCGGCTCATACTGTGTGGTGTAATGTGAATGCCCTGCCCTAAGCCATGCCCCTAAATCCGTGTTCTTCGGTATGGGAGGAGGAGCACCAATTCACTTTCTGATGAAAAGCACCAAAATGTCTAGTTAGAGCTCTGGTGCAGTGTCCTGTATGCTACACAGCCCAGCAGCACTGTCACTCCCTCCAAGCGGCACTACTAGGGGGCATATCTACAGGGGGGAAAACATACTGGTGGCATATCTATAGGGGGCAGGCTAATTTTTAAGTTTAAATTTTTATATGGCCCCCGAAGGATTTTCTAAATATCCAAATGGCCCTTGGTAGAAAAAAGATTCCCCACCCCTGGTTTATAGGCACCGATATTAAGTGGGCCTGGGCATGATTCAGATCCCAATGGTACTGCGGCACATACAGTGGGGCAAAAAAGTATTTGGACAGCCACCGATTGTGCAAGTTGACCCACTTAAAAAGATGAGAGAGGTGTGTAATTTCCATCATAGACTTCAACTGTGAGAGACAGAATCTGAAGGAAAAAAAATAATCAGGAAATCACATTGTATGATTTTTAAACAATTGACTTGTATATTCTTGTGGAAAATAAATATTTGGATATCTACCAAGCAGCAAGATTTCTGTCTCTCACAGACCTGTTACTTCTTCTTTAAGAAGCTCTTCTATCCTCCACTCATCACCTGTATTAATGGCACCTGTTTGAACTGGTTATCTGTATAAAAGACACCTGTCCACACCCTCAAACAGTCCGACTGCTACCTCTCTACCATGGCCAAGACCAGAGAGCTGTCTAAGGACACCAGGGACAAAATTGTAGAGCTGCACAATGCTGGGATGAGCTACTCGACAATAGGCAAGCAGCTTGGTGGGTGAGAAGAGATCATCTGTTGGCGCAATTATAAAAAAAATGGAAGAAATACAAGATCACTGACAATCTCCCTCAACCTGAGGCTCCATGCAAGATCTCACCTTGTAGGGTACCAAATATCTTGAGAACGGTGAGGAATCAGCCCAGAACTACACCTGGTCAATGACCTCAAGAGAGCTGGGACCACAGTCACAAAGGTTACCATTAGTAACACACTACATCGTCATGGATTGAAATCCTGCAGCGCCAAAAAGGTCCCCCTGCTTAAGCCAGCACATGTCCAGGCCCGTCTAAAGTTTGCCAGTGACCATCTGGATGATCCAGAGGAGGATTGGGAGAATGTAATTTGGTCAGATGAGAGCAAAATCGAACTTTTTGGTATAAACTCCACTCGCCGTGTTTGGAGGGAGAAGAATGATGAATGGCATCCCAAGAACACCATACCCACTGTGAAGCATGGGGGTGGAAACATCATGCTTTGGGGCTGCTTTTCTGCAAAGGGGACAGGATGACTGATCCGTATTAAGGAGAGGATGAATGGAGCCATGTATTGTGAGATTTTGGGCAAAAACCTCCTTCCCTCAGTAAAAGCACTGAAGATGGAACGTGGCTGGGACAATGACCCCAAACACACTGCCCGGGCAACTAAGGAGTGGCTCCATAAGAAGCATTTCAAGGTCCTGGAGTGGCCTAGCCAGTCTCCAGACCTCAACCCAATAGAAAATCTGTGGAGGGAGTTGAAAGTCTGTGTTGCCCGGCGACAGCCCCAAAACATGACAGGTCTAGAGAAGATCTGCATGGAAGAGTGGGCCAAAATACCTGCTACAGTGTGTGCAAACCTGGTCAAGAACTACAGGAAACGTTTGACCTCTGTAATTGCCAACCGAGTTTATATTACAAAGTATTGAGTTAAACTTTTTGATTGTACAAATATTTATTTTCCGCAAGAATATACAAATAAATTGTTTAAAAATCATACAACGTGATTTCCAGATTCTGTCTCTCACAGTTGAAGTGTACCTATGATGGAAATTACAGACCTCTCTCATCTTTTTAAGTGGGTCAACTTGCACAATCGGTGGCTGTTCAAATACTTTTTTGCCCCACTGTAGGTCAAAGTACCGATGTTGGGTACTTGTGCATGTACAATACTGGTCCTGTGTCAGTGATTGACAGTCTGCTGCCGTTTCAGGTTGGGGAGGGGTTGGTGGTGGTCTCAGTTTTCCAAAATGGAGGCGTATCACTGTGGTTTTAGGGGAGCGACATGGTTAGGGTCTCCGTCGGAAGATCTCATAAATGTCTTGTATTGGGCGTTCCTGTGTGGTGTCTGGGAGGTGGTGAAGCGGGCACAGAGAGATGTTCCGTCCTATCGGTGTGTTATGAAGAAAGCGTGGACAGGTTGCTGAAGTGGTTGTGAACTCAGATGCTTGTTAGTTTATATGGGGATGGTGCCAGATTCAATGGTGTAACCGATTGTGGAGTCTAATGATGAACCAAGCAGTATTTAAGTGTCTAAAGACACTCAAAGTGGGCATCTCAGTCCTTGCAGAAGCAGACACATGGAAACACCCCAGGGAAGGGCTTGTAGCGGTATTTGTATAAAATCACACAGAAGCCATACTGCCAATAGACACAGACGCTGCAGTGTGAGACTCACAATCCAACCCTGCGTTTCCTCATATTTTCCCACACACCAAGGCCAACTATTAGTTTGCAGCGGCCATGGCTTGGAGCACTCGGGCCCACTGGATCCTGACTGGAAGAATGCAGCTACCAGTGCATTGGATCCTGGAGCTCTCTGAGAGCAGTTTTGCATCTGTCTAACGGCGGTCCTCAATAGGCCAGTGCTACCAGTCGGACAACCTAGGTAGTCGCCCAGTCCTGCAAGGCTTAGAGGGCATCTAAATCACTGAAAGAGTGACACTCGTTTAGGGCTATTATTTTCCCAATGAAGCCCCCACCCAGAGCGACGGCTTAGGATATGGAGAAGAAGCAGCCGGCAGGCTCCCAGGTTTTGCCCATTTCATGCCAATAATTTGTCAATGGTGGCACAGCCCAATGCCACACTCTAATCTGAGAGTAGCTGAAGATAAATGCCCTACTTACGCTACACACAACTTGAAAAGTTGGAAGGGGGAGAACAGGGACAAGTGGTTAGGCATCTGGGAGGTGGTGGTAGGGGGGGGGGGGGGACGTTTGGGGTCTGGGGCGCCTGTACCGATCCTGTTAGTAGAAGTACTTCTTTGGGACCACAAGATCCGGAAGAGCAGATAGAGGCCAGGAGAGTCATACTCTTACAGAAGAAAGAATATAATGAGTAGTCGCTTTGGTTTTAAGAAAAATATTATTTTGCAATGCATGCCTCCCAATTCGGGAAGAGGACGTCTAATACAGAGGGGGAGGCAGATGCATCTGCTGATTGTACCAGACTGCTGAGGGGAATAAACATTAGTATGTCTTGAGGTTCCTGTACAAAATTAAAAACAAACATCTTTCTCGCAGAAGCAATTTCATTATTGTATAATTGCTCAGCATATTGATGTCACTCCCACATTTGTGGTGGCATGGTAATTGTTTGTGGCTGTAATATCACTGAGTGCATTAACTATAAAATGATAATATTATCAGCGGATGGAACGATCGGTTCTGGAGCTGTCCCGACAGGCATTAAAAGTAAAACTGATTAGGAAAGCGAAATCAAATGAATGAAAGTTGTATTTCTGCTCACTTCTCTGTCGCTGGGAAATTGCAGAAAGAAATAATAATAAAAAATCCCTTATCTTCTACATTTAATTGCATTATTAATGGTGAGAGAGTTCTGGTGCATGGATATATGTGATTATGTATGTGCAAGTGCAAATTCTGGAAGTCACTGGTGGTACTTGTGGCCATCGGACTATACAGGGCACTGTATTATTTCTTACTTCCGTATGCTTAATACCACAGAGTATAATACCATACGCCAAACATTTATGATAGGGGATTCGGGACTTTTGCTCGGCGCAATGGTGCTCGATTTGAAAAGGGGGCGTGGCTTCATGTGAGTGCCGCCATCGTGAGCCACGCCCCGTTATCATCCCAGTGGGGGCATGGCCAGTGGTCTGTGAGCTGCTGGCATGCCCCCAGACCTTCTGTCTCTTGTGAATAGACACTGTGCTCATGCGACACATGACAGGAGCTTCCCAACTGACCCACCACCACCACCACCGGGTATGGACAAGGGTGCTGAGTGAAGGGGGTCAAAGTCTGGGGGCCCAGGCTTTCTTTTCCGAGGCTTAATTTTATTGCGCAAAGCGCACTTAGAAATAAGAAGCGGCGAAATGCGTCAGCTTTTAAAATAGGGCCAACACCAGCATCTCTAGCTAGCTATGGAATTCAAACCACCCTGCAGGAGAAGGGGAGGGGGGGGGGGGGGGGCGAGACTGTGCGCCTACCCGTAAAACAGTGAATATATTCTACTCTGACAACTCATTGAAGTAAAACTCCCCTGAAGTAGGCTGCTACAGTATTTGGACTTGCAAATCCAATTGTGCTTTTCCTATACCTCCCAACATTTGAACTTGCAAAGTCGGGACTCCTGGACGTGGCGGAGCCGTGCGTCGCAGGAAGGGGGCATGGCATATTGAAAGGGAACGTGGCCTCGCGTGGATGACGGGATTGCGAGCCACGCCTCCAATTTCCGTCACAGTGGGGGGCACGTCTATGCACCTCTGCTCTGCCCTGAACTGACCAGAGCAGCGAAAGATCAGGAGCCTCCCAACTACGGCCTGTGGGAGGGACAGCAGGACAGACCCAAAAAGACTGGACTGTCCCGCGAAAATCGGGCCAGTTGGGAGGTATGCTTTTCCTGTGAAATCAGATGTCGTGGCATAAAAATAGGTGCGCAATGTTTCAAAAGGGTGTCTTCTCTGGAGTTACGCATTTTCATAAATGAGCCTTTTAGTTCCATCTATTACTGAAACAAATCGTTCTGAATAAATAGTGCAGTGGTGGAATTCAATATATTATACACAAGTACAAGGCCATAGATGTTGATGACTGCCGATGAGTGGGTGTTGATGACTTGTGCTCCATATACATGAAGAAAGGAATTTCAGGAATGTTAGCTGGAGTGGGACACGTTATTGGTGCTGCGACACATGCAGCAGATCTCAGAGTATCAGGAGGAGTGAGATGTGGGGGAGTAAGGATGCGACTGCAGATGTTGCTTACAATCCAGGTTTGCTGGGTCCTGAGATACAGATCGCAGCAGGAAATTCTGAGGTCCCAGGCAGAGCACTCTGTTTTCTTTAATGTAATCTATCTAGTTCTAGGGCTGCTAATGAGTGCATCCAGAAATGCAAAAGGCCTATATATTTAAATGTAGCCTTTTTGTATGTAACAATCCTCATGTACAATTCTTAATGTAATAACACAGAAAAATAAACAATAATAAAAAAATAGGCCGCACACAGAAACTCTAATTCGGCCCTATTGATGGCATAACCACCTCCTCTAGCCCCCAAGTGCGCTGTCTTGGAGATATCCTTCACTCCTCCCTCTCCTTCACACCACACATTCAGCACTTATCACAGTACTGCTGTTTCCAACTCAGAAATACTTGCTTACCCTCCCAGAACGTCCGGAAGGCTGCCGAAAATCAGGTGGTGCTCCCAGCTTCCACCCCCAGAAAGACTGGCAAGTCTCCCGCATCACCCGCCAGCTGATCACCCCACCCCCTATCCTTAACCGCCCACAACAGAGCACAAGTGGGCGATCATTGGGGACCCGGTGATGCTATTCGTGCTGTTTTCTGTGCAATGTATAGCAGGGGGCAGAGCCACTATGATGCAATCGTGCCACCATGCCCCCCGAACAGCCCTCCTTTGTGCAAGCCACGCCCCCTATGTGCAGAAGGTTTTGAGGAGGCAGAGCCTGAGCTCTGTTCCTGTGAACCAGCAGCCCCTGGTTTGCGTGGTTTACCTCTAGCACCTCTGGCGGCGGTAGAAGAACCTCTGGCCCTGCCCCTAAACTTGGCAGTCCAAAAGGACTGTAAATTGGTTCCTGAGTAGGCCTTCCTAGATGGCGGAGCTGCCGAAGGTAGTTAAGTTGACTTACCCACAGTAGCTCAGGAGATCCACTTGTCGAGTTTGTCACCAAATAATGCCTCCCCTGTGATAGGCAGGCCTTCCACACCTTTCTTGGAATCCGCATCAGCAGTCCACTGACGTAGCCATAATCCCCTGCGTGCCAACACTGCCGTAGCTGTAGTGCGTGCATAAAGCAAACCTATCTCTTTAATGGCTTCCACCATAAAGCTCGCAGAGTCTTGTATGTGTTGCAGGAGTAAAACAATTTCCTCTTGAGGCAAGGTGTCTAACCTCTCAATTAAATTACCAGACCATTTAGCAATGGCTCGAGTAATCCACCCACATATAGGTATATATGCTATAGTGGGTCTCTGGGCCACCCCTGCAGCTGTATACAAAGATTTTAGTGTAGTATCAATCTTACGATCAGCTGTATCCTTTAGGGAAGCTGCACCAGGAACAGGTAATACTATTTTATGTGAGAGCCTGGAGACTGATGTATCCACTATCGGTGGATTTTCCCATTTTTTCCTATCCTCAGGCGGAAAAGATGATAATAATAACCACCTAGAAATGTGACATTTATTATCTGGATTAACCCACGGTTATTCAAATAGGGTATTTAGTTCCTTTGATACAGGAAAAGTGGCTGTGGATTTTTTCTTTATATTAAAGAAAGATTCCTCACACTCCTCTGTCACCTTATCAAGGATATTTAGGACGTCTCTGAAAGAATCTATGAGAGCCTCTACACCCTGCAACAGAGTACCCTCCCCTACCTCTAAGTCTACCTCACCTTCCTCCATGTCTGACCCCTCATTATCAGAGTCAGAATGCAGGATATGGGCCAAAGTACGTTTTTGCGGACAAATGGTAGAGGACTGAGACGCTGGTCTGAGTACGGAGTCCTTTTGTATGAACTCAGCCATAGACTGTATTAAGTATTGCATCTCTTTCTCATTACGAGATAATTTAGTAGAGATGGTGGAAATCATCCCCCTAATGGAGTCCAGCCATGCTGGCTCCGCCCCACTAGCCTGAGAAGGGATACTACACTGAGTACACACTAGTGCAGAGGTTCTCAAACTCGGTCCTCAGGACCCCACACAGTGCATGTTTTGCAGGTAACCCAGCAGGTGCACAGGTGTATTAATTACTCACTGACACATTTTAAAAGGCCCACAGGTGCAACTAATTATTTCACTTGTGATTCTGTGAGGAGACCTGCAAAACATGCACTGTGTGGGGTCCTGAGGACCGAGTTTGAGAACCTATGCACTAGTGGACCCCCTGGAGAAGAGGAACACTCTGCCTTACATGAAACACACTCTTTGCCTGACACTGCAGCAGTGACAGCACACACACACAGGATAAGGTTAAATGCTCAATTAACCCACAAAGAGCCCTTCCAGAGAGAGACAGAGGGGGTAATTCAGACCTGATTGCTCGCTAGTGGTTTTTTTGCAGTCCAGCGTTTGCATAGTCGCCACCCACCGGGGAGTGTATTTTAGCTGTGCAAGTGTGCGATCGCATGTGCAGCCGAGCAGTACAAAAAAACTTTGTGCAGTTTCTGAGTTGCCCAGAACTTACTCAGCCGGCGCGATCACTTCAGCCTATCCGGGGACGGAATTGACGTCAGACACCCGCCCTGCAAACGCTTGGACACGCCTGAGTTTTTCCAACCACTCCCTGAAAACGGTCAGTTGCCACCCATAAATGCCCTCTTCCTGTCAATCTCCTTGCGATCGGCTGTGCGAATGGATTCTTCGTAAAAAAAAAACATCGCAAAGCAACGAACCGCTTTGTACCCGTGCAACGCGCCTGGCAATTTTAGTGCATATGCATGCGCAGTTCTGACCGATCGCATCGCTGCAGAAAATGCTAGCGAGCAATCAGGTCTGAATTACCCCCAGAGAGAGGATAGAACCAGCACACGGCGCCCTTATTGCTAAAGGCAAGCTTAGCCGGATCGCAGACTAAGTACCTAGATTAGGGACTTAGTACACTAGTATATAGCTCCCCCCTGCTATAACCCCCGGTACCACTGAGGTAATCTGGAGACGTCCCTGTAGTCAGCGTCTGTGTAGCGGCAGTAGGGTAAGATGGCGCCTGTGAGCTGCTGGATCTGCTCATAGTGAAGCCCCGCTCCTTCAATAGCGTGCAGTCTTCACACTCTTCTTTATACTGTCCACTTTTAAGCCTGTATTGGCAGTCTGGGTACTGTGTACACTACAGTGTACTAAGACTGGAAACTCAGTCCGCCCCGTGTAGAAACCGTGTGTCTCCGTACCCTCATGCCGCCATAGTGGCCGGCGACCCACTAACTGGGATGCCGGCTTAGTACTCACCACTCTTCTGTCCTCTGGCTCTGTTAGGGGTGGTGGCGTGCTGCGGGAATGTACGCTTGCCGGGGTGTGGCTTGCGAATAGTTCTCTTAGGAGCTAGCGTCCTAAGTCTCACGAAGCAGGCAGGCTGGTGCCATCCAGTCCTGCCTGAAAATAACCTGAAAATGCAGAAAACTCTTCAGGACCTTCCAGAGATGTGACTGGCTCCTTCAGGCACATTTTCAAAACTGTGTCTGGTAGGAGGCACATAGAGGGAGGAGCCAGCACATGTTATCAAACTTCTATAGTGCCCATGGCTCCAAGTGGACCCATCTATACCCCATGGTACTAAATGGATATCCAGTATCCCCTAGGATGTAATAGAAAAGTGGCTATACCTGTCATAACGTGTATAAGGGCTCTACCTGGTGAAACGTGTATAAGGGGCTCTAACTGGCACAACCTGTATAAGAGGTTCTACCTTGCACAATGTGTATAAGGGGCTCTACCTGGGGTAACATGTGTAAAGGGCTCTACCTGGCATAACGTGTGTAAGGGGCTCTACCTGATGTATTATGTATAAGGGGCTCTACCTGGCGTAATGTGTATAAGGGGCTTTACCTGGCGCAACATGTGTAAGGGGCTCTACCTGACATAAAGTGTGTAAGTGGCTCTACCTGGTGTCAAGTATACAAGGGGCTCTACCTGGCGTAACGTGCATATAAAGGGCTCTACCTGGCATAATGTGTATAAGAGCCTCTACCTGGCGTTCGCCCTAGGTGCCACAAGGTCTAGAAATGGCCCTGGTACTACTATGGGTTCGAAAATGAACGAGGGCACTATTATGGGGCATAAAATTAACAACTGCTGCAGAGAGGTGTCTCTAGACACATTGGGACCCCTTCAAAATGTTGCTATGGGGCCACAAAGTTATGGCTACTCTCCTGGTTTGCAGGTATTCTTAAATCCCAGAGATCAGTATTACCATTTAAGAAATTAACATTCTACTCCTGTTTTCCACCAACGATTTGCAACAATCTGCGCTGAACTACTTAAAACACAAATTCATTGACTTTTATCATTAAACTTTTTAGGCCTGGGAACCTGAACAACAAGCTACGGATAAAGTGAGGCAAAACATAACATCATTAAGGTGGGTAAAGCGATCAGGTCTGATGATACTTATCACAAAAATAGCTTATAGCAACCTGACTGCTGCCAAGGTAGAGTGCTTGGCTTGAGGCCTGCATTCAGTCTCAGCGGCTGCCCCCGTAATTGCATGTCTGCGAAATTGGGTCAGAAGGGGTAGCCCTTTAAAACATGCTGTCGGGGAAATTATACATTCTGTCAAAGGTAATTATGAGATAGACGCGTTTTCCTTCTTAAGCAGCGGCCTTTATAGCATGGACAGAGAGCTGAATGATACAATGATATACTGAATTATTGCAGTACCAGTGTTATGTCATTCCCTGCACTGCCGGGTGGTGTTTAAAATGTACTTAGTGAGCGTCTGCCTATGGGATTTTCTCCATGGAGTACAGCATTCTTCCAAAGGGAGCAGGGTCAAGAGCGGCACTTGACCACCTACTGTAAGATACCTTGGGGACATTGGCTTGTTATGTGTTTGTCCCCAGATAACTAGAACAGACGACTGGTAATGTCAAAATAGTGGAGTGGCTGTGCTTCACAGCTGGGTCTCCTGTGATGAAATGTAAATTGAGCAGATGGGAGGTGGAAAGCTGGTTAATTACCCTTAGGGGGGGAGGATGCGAGCGTCTGAGCGTCTTCCATCCGCTGATTCAGAACCCTCTTCAGTAAAAAAAAACTTCTTAAGTGAAATGGAAATTCATAGACGTGCGCTGTTTGTTTTAACATTATACAAGTTGGCAGTTATTCAGAGACTAATAAAATAAAAAAGTAAAATAAAATAAACACTTGGAAAAGTATCAAAGCAAAATGTTGTTTCATTGACAATGCATTTCTGCCAGATGTAAGTGCCGCTGTTTATAGCTGGGTTTAATCACCTGCCATGCCGCGTATTCATACGCACCAATGCAAACACGCGGAACGTATGGATAATCTGTGGAGACTATGGGCGTGATCCAGAGGTGGATGCAAGCCATCGATGTTTTCCCGAGCCGTACTGCTCAGGTGTACTGGCGGTCAACGCTCTGAGACAGATTCGGTATGATATTCCGGCTGTGGGATCCCGGCGGTCAGTAGACCGATGCCGGGATTCCAACAGCCGCAACACCTGCGGCAAGCGCAACATGTCCCGATGCGGGCTCGGTGCGCTTTGAACGCTTTGGGTCCGGTGGCGACTGAATATTCCTCCCAGGGTGGTGGCGAGGACCCTCTGCGAGGTCACACTCCCAACCACAAAGCCACGCCCCCTATTTTCGGGCACGCGTCTGTGTCCCTCCTCCCAACCTTCTAAAGTTGGGAGGTATGCATAAAGTGCAAATTATGTTTGTAATTGTATGGGGAAGGCAGAAAGGAAGACAGGTGGGGTAAATTAAGGGGTAGGGAGCATATAGATCACTAGACGGACTTGTAGGTAGCATTTGTGTGTTGTCATACACGGAAGAAAAATGTAAAAGCTATATGAGCAGTGGCCATATGCAGCCCATGACTACATTGTGACTTCATATTGGAAGTCCTACCTGTCAGTCACAGACACACAAGGCAGTCCCATTGAGAGATTTTTCCTCCCTCTGGGACTGCCAGACCAGGCTGCGATAAACAGAAAGCTGGCTTCCTATAGGAAGCCACTCCCTGCATCTGGCACAGCCCAATCTGGCTTCCAAGAACTGCAGTCAGTGCAGTCCATAGAAGCCTGGGATTTGCAACTGCACAGTCACACTGCGGCCTCTGCGCATGCAGCGGTCCCGGCATCTGGCGGATCCATTGCACAGGTGACGGGTCCCAGGGCTGGCTGTCTCCTCTCCGGCCACGGGAGCAGCATCAGTCCCCCCGCTAAACGTAAGTAGGAGGAGCCGCTGTATATGAGCACTAACGGAGTCATATGTATCATTAGGTCAGTCAACAATCTATCATAGGTGGCGGGGTGTGTGGTGCCCACCAGCTCGCAGTGCCCCCCTCTCTATACCGGTTTAGTAACGCCATCTTTCCTGTGATCTATAGTAAAAACTCAGGCACTCTCTGTAGAAGTTCACAACTTGAGTCACTGATTTGTATTAATAGCTGAACTAGTACAGTATTGTATTATTTTGCCTTTTCGATTATCACGTATTATCATAAACCTAGGTGACTGATAAAAAAAAAAGATAAAAACGAAACCTTTCGTTTTCCTTATTTATTATTTTATCACCATTTAATATTAATGTGACTCTTTCAGAATATTCTGGTTCTGCTGTGTGGAATAACCTTCACGCTGAGCGGGTGCTGGGCCTAGGCAGCCCCATACTAATGAACAGCGTTCTACCTTCAGGGCTCTGTAAGGCACGTCGTCGTCGTCGTTCCCATCCAGTCAGATATGACTTATTGCAGATGTCTATGAAGGCAATAAGCAGCCCGGTAATATTTTAATGGAAAAAGGGGTATATTATTCAAGTAGGAAATGTGGCAATTTCACAGAGGAGAGCGTCAATTTCCTCTCTCGCTCCAAGTAGCCATTTTTAGTACAGAGGTAAAAAAAATATCTGCGCTGCTCTGGCAATACTTCCTTTTAGATAGGGCTGCAAGGGTAGTTTTTCTGAAGAAAAGGAGAGGTAAAAATAAACTAATCATTGCTGAGAAATGTATTGTCATTTGTAAATATGTGTACTCTGAGAGCAGACGAATGACAGCTTGCGTATATGGACCAAATCCCTACAGGATACGACAGTCTGCCTGATGTAATCAGCGGCCTCCTTCAGGAGCGAACATACACGCAAATCTCACACATGGTTTTCACACTCCTTCCTCTGCTCCAAGAACATCAGGGAGAAAAAAAACTTGAGGTTAGCGTTCCTTTGATTACATCAATATGTACCTGGGGGCTGCTACAGATACACGCTGAAGATAATCGCGGCGGTTGCGGTCTCTAGCTAGCTTCTGATTGGTTGATCGTTGATTCACCTCTGTAGCCTTCTTCATTGATCATGCCTTTTTTGGAGGTATTTTAAAATGTAACTTTTAGTTACTTTTATTGATAAGCGAACATTAATATTATATATAATTTATTGTAGAGGTTTTTTTTAATTCAAAAATAATAGCGAACGTGTTTTAAAAGGAAGGTTGAAAATTTTTTCTCATGCTTTTGACTCTTGGATGTTACTGAGATTTAAATTGTTTTTTTTAAATTGTGTAATTTGCATATTTATTTGTCTCATTTGCATAGAATTCCACTGGCATTAGGGATGGCTGCCAAGCAAAGGAGATAGAGGATGCAGATGACATCCAAACTTTTTCCCTTTGTGAATCAGGATACTACTTCAAAGGGGGCATGACCTCATCCAACATAGGGCACGGTCAAATCACGTAGGACTTACTGCAGAAGCGCTAGGTCGCCCCCAAACTCCTTCCCTATCCGGAAACACCCCTGCATTACCATGTACAGTGCAGTTGCGGCTTAAGAGAGGAGGCGACCCATGTGTAGTCTCTGCGTAGCTTCCTCTCCTCAATGCAGTTGCCAACAAGACTCTGGCACTGTATTAGAGTCACATGTGCAGGTCTCAGAGAAAATGGCGTCTGCACACTGTTCCCAGTGATTTCTCTGCTGCGCATACGCAGATCTCTATGGAAATGGCAGCTGTGAGTTCTGTGGTGATGACACTGGACAGATAAGTATGAAGAATAGGTGCAAGGAAGGTTTGGGGCCTGTGTGCACCGCACAACCTGTAACCATTATAGATACACCGCATTTAGTCGGACAGTTGGGGGTGTAAATAAGGTAACATTAAAACAAGAGGAAATAAGCCCTTCTTAAGGACTGCATATGTAAATCATGCACCTACAAACCTAACATTTTTCTCTGTTATACAAGTTGATCCTGTGTGGTCAAGCAGCCACACAAAAAACATCCCTCCAATGCCATGCAGACCTGACCTATCAGTGGGGCACAGGGACAAAAGCCCTGGGCTGCGGAATGGCGGGAATATTATCTCAAATCAGGACTACGGGGTCTATTCATGAAGCAGTGAAAACTGTGGAGAAGTGAACCAGTGGAGAAGAACCAATCAGCATTGAAGTAACATTTATAATTTGCATACTATAAAATTATACAGAGCAGCTGATTGGTTGCCAATGGCAACTTCTCCACTGGCTCACTTCTCCACAGTTTTCACTGCTTCATGAATAGACCCCTACATCCCTTACATGGGGACAGTTGGGAAGCATGCACTTATCCAGATGTCAGGGGCACCAATCGTAAATTGGGGGCGATTCAGGGTTGAAGGTATTCCCATTTGTGGAGCGCATCTTGCGTATACACATTTTCATCGTATGTACACTTAGTATAAGAGAGGTGGAATTTGAAGCTGTAAGTACTTGTTTGCCATTTCCTTCGATTGTGATAGGGTCACATTTGGTTAAGGGGTTTGCAAGGGGGAAAAACAAACTTTTTTCCTATAAACAGTTTAAGTAACTAAACAGGTGTGGTGTCTTTTCTTTACCTTTAAATACTGGTCCTGCAGCACCTTGACAATGGCCTTGCAGAGTCGGCCCAAAGCCTGGGGGGAGATGAGAGTCCTGAACTTCATGTCCTCCAACGACCGCCCTCTGGCCAGGAACCTCAGCGTAGCAGTCAGCCTCTCCTCAGCAGTGATGGCCCTCCGCATCTTGGTGTCCTGCCTCTCGATGTAGGGAGTCACAAGGCCCAGAAACTCCTGGAAGGTAGCATCATCCATTCGCAGGTAGTTGCGATATTCTTCAGGGTTATCGTCCTTAATCTCGGTCAGGAGCGACATGCGAGAGAGAGTCTCCCTATTCAGCAGCCACTTCTTGGACCAAACCCTCTTACGCCTCAGATCCCTGTCACGCTTCAGCTTCAGATAGCCATAGGCTAATAGAAGCTCATACCTGTCGGAATCCATCTCAAAATAGGGTATAGCACTTTGTTGAAACAAACCAAACAAAGCAAAGCACACTAGCAATGTGGAACGCTCGGAAGGTATAAACCAGCCTCACTAATCACAGAGCAGCAGTGTGCACACGGGTAAAATGGCTGCTGCTATTTATATGCCTATTTGGCCCACCCCCTGGCGCCAATCCAGCCAATCACATACTGTATAAATGCAGTGTCCACAGGGCTATTGGCTGCTGCTAGTTAATTTGCATTTGGGCCAGCCCCCCTAGCACCCTATGTATCTGATGGTGCGTGTGAATGCATGCTATACATCGCATGCGATATATCGGCGCTTGACATTTGTATTGGATGTCAAATTGTACCAAATCGTTTGGAATCGTATGTAAACACTCCCGGGAGAGTTAAAGGGAAATCGCCCCGACTTCAGCCCCTAGACATATCATTCTAGTGTATGGGGCCTTTTAAATTTGGGTGGGATATTTTGTTTCTATGCAGGGTAAAACGCGTTTTATGGTAAGAACTTACCTTTGTTAAAACTCTTTCTGTGAGGTACACTGGGCTCCACAAGGTTAGGACAATGGGGTGTAGATTAGGATCTTGATCCGAGGCACCAACAAGCTCAAAGCTTTGACTGTTCCCAGAATGCACAGCGCCGCCTCCTATATCACCCAGCCTCCCAGCACAGGAGCTCAGTTTTTAGTTAACCAGCCCAATGCAGTAGCAGGAAAAGAGACGACAACGGTTAGTAGCCACATACACCACACTCTCACGACAGGAGAAGTGTCAGCGGCTAATGCCATACCAACCCAAAGAGGCTAAGTGCGTCAGGGTGGGCGCCTTGTGGAGCCCAGTGTACCTCGCAGAAAGAGTTTTAACAAAGGTAAGTTCTTACCATAAAACTCGTTTTCTGCTGCGGGGTACACTGGGCTCCACAAGGATTGGACAATGGGGATGTCCTAAAGCAGTTCCTTATGGGAGGGGATGCACTGTAGCGGGCACAAGAAGCCGGCGTCCAAAGGAAGCATCCTGGGAAGCGGCAGTATCGAAGGCATAGGACCTTATGAACGTGTTCCCTGAGGACCACGTAGCCGCCTTGCACAAATGATCAAGGGTCGCACCACGTTGGGCCGCCCAAGAAGGTCCAACAGACCGAGTAGAATGGGCCTTAATGTGATCAGGAGCCGAGAGACCAGCCTTCACATAAGCATGTGCAATCACCATTCTAATCCATCTGGCCAGAGTTTGCTTGTGAGCAGGCCAGCCACATTTGTGAAATCCAAACAAAACAAAGAGAGAATCAGACTTTCGAATAGAAGCAGTTCTCTTCACATAGATACGAAGAGCCCGTACCACATCCAAAAACCGCTCCTTGGGAGACAAATCAGGAGAGACAAAGGCCGGTACTACAATCTCCTGATTAAGGTGGAACGAAGAAACCACCTTAGGTAAATATCCGGGACGAGTCCTAAGAACCGCCCTGTCACGGTGAAAAATCAAATATGGGGAACTACAAGACAAGGCACCCAGATCCGACACTCTTCTAGCAGAGGCAATAGCCAGCAAGAACACCACCTTAAGGGAAAGCCACTTAAGGTCAGCTGAACAAAGAGGTTCAAATGGAGGCTCCTGCAACGCCTCCAAAACCACCGACAAGTCCCAAGGAGCCACAGGCGGCACATAGGGAGGTTGGATACGCAACACACCCTGAGTGAAAATATGAACATCAGGTAAAGTCGCAATTTTTCTCTGAAACCACACCGACAAGGCAGAAATATGAACCTTGAGGGAGGCCAGACGCAGGCCTAAATCTAGGCCTTGCTGCAGAAAAGCCAAAAGTTTGGCTGTACTAAACTTGGAAGCGTCATGATTGTTAGATGCGCACCAAACAAAGTAGGAAAGCCAGACCCTGTGATAAATCCGAGCAGAAGCCGGTGTTTCCGGGCCCGCAACATAGTTTTAATGACCCCTTCAGAAAATCCCTTAGCCCTCAAGACGGAAGCTTCAAGAGCCACGCCGTCAAAGATAGCCGGGCTAGGTCCTGGTAGACACAGGGGCCCTGAACGAGAAGGTCTGGGCGTTGTGGAAGTAGAATTGGACGCTCTGACGACAGGCCCTGCAGGTCTGAGAACCAGTGCCGTCTGGGCCACGCTGGAGCTATGAGAAGCAGATTTCCTTTTTCTTGCTTGAACTTCCGAATTACCCTGGGCAGGAGTGACACCGGAGGGAACACATACGGCAGCCGAAACCTCCACGGCACCGCGAGAGCATCCACGAATGCTGCTCGAGGATCCCTTGTCCTTGCTCCGAAGACCGGAACCTTGTGATTGTGTCGAGACGCCATCAGATCCACGTCTGGAAGGCCCCACTTTTCCGCTAGGAGTTGAAACACTTCTGGATGGAGGCCCCACTCGCCGGCATGCACGTCCTGACGACTGAGAAAGTCCGCTTCCCAATTCAGGACTCCCGGAATGAATATTGCCGATATGGCCGGTAGATGGCGTTCCGCCCAACGTAGAATCCGTGAGACTTCCTTCACTGCCAAACGGCTTCTAGTGCCGCGTTGATGATTTATGTAAGCCACTGTGGTGGCGTTGTCCGACTGTACTGGAACAGGACGGTTCTGAATTAAATGCTGGGCCAGGTTCAACACATTGAAGACCGCCCGCAATTCCAGAACGTTGATCGAGAGGAGAGATTCCTCCTTGGTCCACCGACCCTGAAGGGAGTGTGCTCCAGCACTGCGCCCCAACCTCTTAGACTGGCATCTGTCGTCAAGAGGACCCAGTTGGATATCCAGAAGGGACGACCCCTGCACAATTGTTGGTCCCAGAGCCACCAGTGTAGCGACAGACGGACCTCCGGAGTCAAGAAGATCATTTGAGATCTGATCCGGTGAGGCAGGCCGTCCCACTTGGCTAGAATCAGCCTCTGGAGGGGGCGAGAATGGAATTGAGCGTACTCCACCATGTCGAATGCTGATACCATGAGGCCCAGCACCTGCATTGCCGAATGTATCAACACTTGCGGTCGAGAAAGGAAGCAACGAATCCTGTCCTGAATCTTCAGGACTTTCTCCTGAGACAAGAACTGTGAGTGTCCAACAACGCTCCCAGGTGCACCATGCTCTGAGCAGGGACCAGGGAGGATTTCTTCCAGTTGATGAGCCACCCGTGGGCTTGTAGAAACAGGACCGTCATATCCAGATGACGCAGGAGAAGATCTGGGGAATTTGCCAGGATTAACAAGTCGTCCAGATACGGCAGTATCCTGACCCCTTGACGGCGGAGTACCACCGCCATCACCGCCATAACTTTGGTGAAGACTCGCGGAGCCGTTGTTAAACCAAAAGTTAACGCCCGAAACTGGTAATGTAGGTTGCCAATAGCGAACCTCAGGTATTGTTGATGTGACACTACTATAGGAACATGCAGGTAAGCATCCTGTATGTACAGGGAGACCATGTAGTCCCCAGGTTCCAAGGCCAGAACTATAGAGCAAAGGGTTTCCATACGGAACTTGGAAACCTTCACAAACCTGTTCAATGCCTTGAGGTTGAGAATGGGCCGGGAGGACCCGTTCGGTTTCGGGACTAGAAACAGCGGAGAATAGTACCCCCGACCCCTCTGAGCAAGAGGCACCTGTACGACGACTCCTGTATCCAGGAGAGTCTGTACCACCGAGTGTAAATTTTTGCCTTTGTCTGGTCCAAAGGGACGTCTGTCTGGCAAAATCGATGAGGGGGTCAGTATTTGAAGGCTGTGGCGTAACCTCGAGTGACGACTTCCCTTACCCAGGCATCTGAAGTGGTCTTCAACCATTCCTTGGTATACCCTAGAAGCCGGCACCCCACCCTGGGATCCCTCAGGGGGAGGCCCGCCCCGTCATGCGGCAGGCTTATCGGTCTTGGCAGCTGGCTGACGGGCAGCCCAGGCTCTTTTGGGCTTCGGCTTACCAGGTTTGGAAGTGCGGGCCTGCTTATGGTACGCCTGACCTTTTGCTTTACCTGAAGGACGAAAGGGGCGAAAGGACGTACCTTTAGACTTCGACACAGAAGGAGCGGTATTAGGCAGACAGGCAGTTTTAGCAGTAGCCAATCCAGCCACAATCTTATTTAAGTCCTCCCCAAACAGAATATCTCCCTTGAAAGGGAGTACCTCCAGGGTTTTTCTAGAGTCCAGATCCACAGACCAGGATCTCAGCCACAATATCCGCGAGCCAGGACTGACGTAGTAGAGGCCTTGGCTGCTAGGATACCGGCATCAGAAGCCGCCTCTTTAATATATCGAGAAGCTGTGACAATATATGACAAGCATTGTCTAGCATGGTCAGAGGAGATTTCAGCTTCTAACGCCAAGGCCCATGCTTCAATAGCCTCTGCAGCCTATGTAGCTGCAATAGTGGGCCTTTGTGCAGCACCCGTGAGGGTGTAAATCGCTTTCAGACAACCCTCCACACGTTTATCCGTAGGCTCTTTTAGAGATGTGACGGTAGTGACAGGTAGAGCTGAGGAAACCACCATCCTAGCCACATGTGAGTCTACTGGAGGAGACGTTTCCCAATTTTTAGACAGCTCTGGCGCGAGGGGATAGCGAGCCAGCATCTTGTATGTGCCTCCGTTGCCACAGTCCCACTGGGGGGCAAGGAGCCCCTAGAACCAGAGCCCGCAGCTGCTATATTCTCCTCATATGGCCCCGTGGCGTCAGCAACACCGGCAGTGTGTTCAGCCCCAGAACCGTTACCCTCAAAAGCAGACATGATATAACTTGCAGTATGAGGTTAACACAGTACAATTATCAGCAGCACAATACCTCTTACCCAAACCCCTGCGCAGTGTACTCAGCACTAGCAGAGATAAATGAGAGATATGGTGACTAAATCACAGAGAAAAATACGTAATACAGTATATCTTTGTTAAAATCCTATATTAGATAACACCTGACGCACCAAGCCCCTCAGGTTATGGAATATAGGGATAGCAGGTTGAGTGAAAGACACGAAATGGACACCACTCAGCTATCAAATGCACACACAGATAGTCACAGTTTGTACAATGCAGAGGTTATTACTGACAATAATACTGCACTGGACTAGCTTACACATCTATATAACAATAGATATAACAGTACACAGTAAGAACTGGATGTATATCACAGGGTAATTGTACTAGGAAACCCTGACTAAGTGCACTCTTTCTTAACTATCACTGTCTAAAAAGGCAGGTAGAATACTTAAGTGTCTTGTAAAGTCACAGCGCTGACAACCAGGCGGCTTTACATAGGAGGATTTGCCCAAGCAGTCCCAGGAACCGTGAGCTGAGGGATAATGGCGCCACAGACACTGACTGGGAGTGAGGAAAAGACAGATATGCAGCTCCAGGGCGGGAACACTTGCTAGAAATGGCGCCCTGGGGCTGGGGGAGGGGCTTCAGGTCTAAGCCTTATCCCCTCTGCTGGCAAAACCACCGGGTACTGTGGGCGATATAAGAATTGGTTTAGAGAGAAAACCTGACCTGCGCCCATGCCCTGGTGATCTAGTGGGATCGCCTGTATCCACAGTGTCCACCGCCAGCGCGAGCGGCCCGCCTCCCACTGACCGCACCGGATCGCGATAAAGACCGGGTCCCGCAAGCGGGACCCACTTACCATCTCCCGAAGCGCAGCCACGCGATCCTGGAGAGCCCCAGCCGTGTGTGTCTAACGTGAAGAAAACCGGAGCCTCCGCTGTAGGTACCCGGCAACCAGGGCTCGGGAGTGTACAGCGCCGCTGGGGAGAGCTGGAGCTGCAGCAGTGAATGTCACAAGACATTTACCACCGCTGCTGCCCTTGAAGTCTTCACTTTTTACCTCATAAAAAGCTTTTCTCAGGGCTGCTTGGAGCAGCCCCTCTGTTAAGTGCCTGCTTACTGCAGCACCAACTTACAAAACTGAGCTCCTGTGCTGGGAGGCGGGGTGATATAGGAGGCGGCGCTGTGCATTCTGGGAACAGTCAAAGCTTTGAGCCTGTTGGTGCCTCGGATCAAGATCCTACTCTACACCCCATTGTCCAATCCTTGTGGAGCCCAGTGTACCACGCAGCAGAAATACTGGCTGCTTTATTTTTACACTGCAATTTAGATTTCAGTTTAAACACACCTCACCCAAATCTAACTCTTGGGAGATGGCCCTGTTTGCAAAAGCTTACAATCTACAGGGGATATGGGTGGACAAGGGAGACATATTGTCACTACCACCAAGCAGCTTAGAGGGTGATTCAGACCGGATCGCTGCTGTACGTTTTCAGGTACTAACTGCGCATGCACCGCAATGCGCACACGCGTCGAACAGCAACCAAGGGCATCACCCGTCAGCGACGGGATGGTGCGAAAAATCCGTTCACAAGGTGATTGACAGGAGGAAGCCGTTTGTGGGTGGTAACTGGGAATTACTGGGAGTGTCCGGAAAAATGCAGGCGTTCCCAAGCGTTTTCAGGGAGGGTGTCTGACATCAGCTCCGGCCCCGATCAGCCTGTTCTCAGCGCACTGGAGGAGTAAGACCTGGGCTGCGCACACACTGCACACACTGGATATTAGCAGGTCGGCGTACACGTACGATCGCACACTTGCACAGCGAATATACACTCCCCCCTGTAGGCGGCGACTATCTGAACACAGGAAAGCTAAATTAGCAGCCCAGCGATCAAGTCTGAATCACCCACTTAGGCCCTCATTCTGACCTTATCGCACGCTGCAACTTTTTGCTGCTCGTGCGATCAGGTAGACGCCGCCTATGGGGGAGTGGATTTTTGCATAGCAAGGCTGCGTTCGCTTGTGCAGCCGAGCTATGCAAAAAAGTTTTGTGCAGATGAGGAGTAGGTCTGGACTTACTTACCAGTTGCGATCACTTCAGCGTCTCAGGTCCCGGAATTGACGTCAGACATCGGCCCACCAAACACCTTGACACGCCTGCATTCGGATCTCTTCTCCACTCCCCGAAAACGGTCAGTTGACGCCCCCCGGAACACCTTCCTCCTGTCAATCACGGTGCGATCGTTTTCTTCTCTAATTCAGTTGCTGCCCGGCGTTCCCCGTCGCCGGGCAGCAACGCAATTGCGCCCGCTGCGCATGCGTAGTCCGGGCCCGTTTACACGGCTGCGAAAAAAAAGCAGCATGCGAATGGGTCGGAATGACCCCCTTATTCTGTTATTATCCCGATGCTTATGTTCTGTATCATTACTGACTCTGATAATTCAGGATCATTACGACGCTGATAATAATCATCTATTCTTGGCAAATCATCGCTGAATAATCTGAAGTATTAAAACCGCTTGAAGTGATTGTCAGTCATTAAAGTGATTCCAGAGATGTTTCTGTTTTTTTTAAAAGATGCAATTATTCTTTAGTATTTATTGAAGAAGAGTAAAGGTGGGTACACACTGGTAGATATATCTGCCGATCAATTGATCGGCAGATATATCTATGGACGGATCGGGTAGTGTGTTGAGCATACACACTGCCCGATCCGTCGGGGACTGACGTCATGAACTGGGCGGGCGTGTACGAGGTCAGCTGTCAGTCACCGCCGGCCGCCGCAGCATGTGTACGGGCGGTCACAGTGACGCTCCAAATATATCCGTAGATATATTGGCCATCGGCTGTGCTGCGGAGCCGACGCGATATGTCTGTGAACGAGAGTTCACAGACATATCGCCCATACACACTGGCCGACAGACCCCGATATATCGGCTGTTCAAGAGAACGTCCGATATATCGGCCAGTGTGTACCCACCTTAAGTGTAAAACGTGCACCATAAAATAAACATTTCAGGGGGAGGTCAGCGAGCCCCTAGGAAGCGTTTTTCACGCATGAATTATTGAAATCTGTTGACAACTAAGCACATGATATCTGTCGGAGACAATGCAGATTAGGGACATCTACCGGCGTGATAAACAAACAATTTATCTACTGCCCTGCATAGTCTCCACTTTTATTTTCCACTAGAAGCTGTTCACGCTGGCTAAATTCCTGTACCGTGTCTTGGTTTTAGTCAAGTGATGGCAGCTAGCAGCGGCGTTCAGGGGAAAGATTGAGCGAGGTAATTCTGTGCGAAGGCACAATGAATAGTCACTAATTACAAGATTTTGGCAGTGGATAGTTTGGGGTCTCAGACCATTACGATCAGTCAAGGAAATCGTGTTCGAGTGACGAACGCCAGCGAGGGGTATGTGTGCGCGGGGAGAGATTTAATTACACTGGTGTCAAGTTAAGAGGGTTTCAGCAGAATGGGATTCGCACTGTCGCAGACGTGCCGAGCCTCTCACGTTTAGCGGGAAGATTGCATGTTCTCCTTGTCTTTCACTGTGAATTATAATAATTCCTTGCCAGAGGAGCCTACAGAGAATTTCCACCAGAGATGTGAGGAATTGGATGGAGGATGCTGGAAGTGTACATGGCATCCATACAGTGTCAGCAGTGTGCTCCTTGCTTTACAGAACATCAAGCAGTGCTTGGACATTTCTTATATGTAATATACGTAATGCATATGAGTGAAACATATATATATATATATATATATTTATATCAGTTATGCTAAAATGAAACCTTAACCAGAAATAGTAATAATACACGACATCCATAGAGTGGGAATAGACCGTGGGGCGAGCGCAGAGTCCGCCAATCGGAGAGAGCCCACAAGGGGCTTTGTTGCGTTCACCCCCCTGCCGGCATTTTGGTGCTGGGATCCTGGGATTGGTATGCTGACCACCGGGATCCCGAGCGTCGGTCTCCCAGCCCCAACCCGACCCCATTACTCTCAGTGTGGACTACGGATTTTCTCCATTGACCAAGCCGCACTTTTCAGTACTTTGTTATTGGTGCCATCTTCAGGTGTTATCTGCTTTAAGCTTATGGGAGCATTCCGGCTAGGAAGGTACGCTCTGATCCCTCCCCGGCAGGCCAAACTCCACTCTACTTTATCATAGTGTGTGTGTGGACTAATTGCCGAACATGCGCAGTCCCAGCAAAGGTGAAACCTATCACTTTACTGCCCAGATCCTTGCTGGGACAGCCTATTACCAGACAGTAAAGGTGTGGACACACGGTGAGATCCCTGCTATGCCCCTTTTTGACTATGAGATTTCCCTTGAACTCCCCCAGATCCCAGATAGCACAGATAGTACAGATTTTGTCTATGTATGATTTTTACTGTACTTGGGCCCTCATTCCGAGTTGTTCGCTCGTTGACGTTTTTCTCTATAATGCGATTAGTCGCTTACTGCGCATGCGCTTGGTTATTTTACTCAACAGTTAGGTATTTTACTCACGGCATTACGAGGATTTTTCTTCGTTCTGGTGATCGGAGTGTGATTGACAGGAAGTGGGTGTTTCTGGGCGGAAACTGGCCGTTTTATGGGTGTGTGTGAAAAAAACCGCTGCCGTTTCTGGGAAAAACGCGGGAGTGTCTGGAGAAACGGGGGAGTGCCTGGGCGAACGCTGGGTGTGTTTGTGACGTCAAACCAGGAACGAAACTGACTGAACTGATCGCAGTGTAGGAGTAAGTCTGGAGCTACTCAGAAACTGCTAAGAAATTTCTATTCGCAATTTTGAGAATCTTTCGTTCGCACTTCTGCTAAGTTAAGATTCACTCCCAGAGGGCGGCGGACTAGCGTGTGCAATGCTGCTAAAAGCAGCTAGCGAGCGAACAACTCGGAATGAGGGCCTTTGTACTAGATAGTACACTAGATAGTCAAGATTGACTTGCCTGCACAGTCTATCTAGCCCAATGATCTCCAACCTTAATCAGGGGGTGAGCTACTATCGGAAAATAAGATCTCTGGTAGAGCTACCCACTCCCCCCAATGCGTGTGCATTCCTGTGAAAGTGGGTGTGGCCTCAGAAAAGTGGGTGTGGTCTCACAACAGTAATGCCTCCCTGCACAGTGGCAGATACACAAATAATGCCTCCCTGCGTAGTGCCAGATACGCAAACAACGCCCCCCCCCAGCAGTGCCAGATACATATAAGTTCCCCCATTAGTGATAGTAGTGCTCGCAATTATATCACAATTGTAGGTAGCTCAACACCAGCTCGTGGCTCCCCAGGGTCCCTAGCAGAGCTTCCTGTACACCGCAGAGCTGCGTGCCCCGCTCCTACTCATCACTAGCACAGCGTGTGCTCAGTCTCCAGGTCCGGCGCTGGCTGACATCTCCTGCCGCGCGCAGTGCGGCAGTTTGAAATATGGTGCGGACCGCCAGCCAATCAGGAGCTGGCGTGCGAGCTCTGATTGGCTGGCACCATATTAATATTCAACCCGCCGCCGCAAGCTACTTAAAAAGCCTTGCCGAGCTACCTGTCGCTCGCACACGACGGGTTGGCAACCGCTGGTCTAGCCTTACGATACCAACCCCACGGGAGTGAGCATCCGGATCGAATCGGGATAGCAAGCTGCAAAACACCTTGAGATATGCACTAACTTTCCTTAAGATTTTTACTATATAGTCAAAATCTTACAGGTTTATTGCTTAAGAGCTCTAGGATAAATACAGCAGGCAGATATTGCAATCCTTGTTGCAGAGCCATGCAGCCATCAGGAATGACGGATAACAAGGCCTATATCTCAGTACAGTAGACCAGACAACAGCCATGTAGAGAACTGAGTCATTGTTCGTGTAAATGTGTTCTATCGCCTCACTAGACACCAATGATATCACTGCTGCCATCGCCAACTAGATGGAGCAATTCTGCGCCGTTGTGCCATCACGGGCGTAGCCCCTAGCGAACAGACAGCCTGCAATACGAAGACCATAGCTGCAGTCTGTATGCGAGAGGGCCTCTTTAATGCACACAAACAGTATATGCAGACCATGATACATGGCACACAGACATATGAAAGGAGAAGGGTAATGTAATAACCCTCATTACAGACTGCTTTGAGGAAGTCTGTTTAATTGTACTTCAATAATTTGACAGCAATGACAAAATGGTGTTTAGGACACATTGATAGACCTTTGCACCCTCTGTTCCCGAGTACCATGTCACTGTAATCTGAGCGAGGGGGTCCCACACTTCCCACAGCTCCCATCCACTCCCCACCCTCTGCACAGTACTCTCAGACGCGACCTCTATTCCAAGCCAATTAACTGTTGGCCAGGAGCTGGTCTTGCAGCTACCCTGCTCCCTGAGCGCTGCAGGCCGCAGGATGTACACAAGCTGGCTAAGATGATGAGCTTGTGCCACAACTGAAAGGAGAAAGAATTGAATGAGACAGTAATGACCTCGGGTCTGTAAAGGCTGCACTAGAGCGGAACAGTGTGAAAGCAGAGAGAAGCTATCACAATGGCTGCAGCACAGACGCAGGGCTTGGGAAAGAAACCTTCGGAACGGGTTATGGTGGTCATTCCGAGTTGTTCGTTCGTTATATTTTTCTCGCAACGGAGCGATTAGTCGCTAATGCGCATGCGCAATGTCCGCAGTGCGACTGCGCCAAGTAAATTTGCTATGCAGTTAGGTATTTTACTCACGGCATTACAAGTTTTTTTCCTCGTTCTGGTGATCGGAGTGTGATTGACAGGAAGTGGGTGTTTCTGGGCGGAAACTGGCCGTTTTATGGGTGGGTGCGAAAAAACGCTGCCGTTTCTGGGAAAAACGCGGGAGTGGCTGAAGAAACGGAGGAGTGTCTGGGCGAACGCTGGGTGTGTTTGTGACGTCAAACCAGGAACGAAACTGACTGAACTGATCACAGTGGCAGAGTAAGTCTGGAGCTACTCAGAAACTGCTAAGAAGTGTCTATTCGCAATTCTGCTAATCTTTCGTTCGCAATTTTGATAAGCTAAGATTCACTCCCAGTAGGCGGCGGCTTAGCGTGTGCAATGCTGCTAAAAGCAGCTTGCGAGCGAACAACTCGGAATGGGGGCCTATATGCTATACACAGAAGGCACAGAGGCGCAATGCAAAAAAACTGCACAAAATAATAGTCCTGATATGCTTATTGGGGTGCTGCATGTAAAATGTGGGCTATAGTAACGTACCCTCATCTACGTACCAGTGCAATAATAGGAGTTTAGGGACTGTTCACAATCCCAATTGAAGCTTATTGAGGCATAAACTAATTAGCTATCGCCTGTATTAATGAAAAGAAACAGTGCCATGCCAGCTAAGAGATACCAGTGCCCGATATATCTCCCAATGCATCTGATTTAGTCTCACCATGCTGAGCCAAATGTATTGACCGGATTAACATACTGAGGGGCTGATTCATAAATGGACGTAGCTGCGCGTCTGTACCCAGCGGCTGCGTCCATCTGGTCTGCGCACGCACGCTGGCCGCAGTGCGTGTGCACGACCTTTGTTCTTGCAGACGCATTCAGGAAAGTTGTGGCCGCAAGATGTATGACAGTGGCAGGCGTTCATGGGGAGGCGACGCAGTGTTGGGGGGACGGGCTGAACTGGGGCGTGCCGTGTCTGCTTTCGGGGCGGCAGCGTGACATCACACGCAGCCGATCCGATTAAAAAAATGGCAGCTGACCACCTGACAGTGCAGGTCAACCTTAGTTTGAGGCGTCCGCAGTCCAATTGCAGATGCATCAGGAGGTGGCCCATCACACACGCTGGGCAGCCTTGCCCTGTGCTGGGTGGCAGCGCTCTGCGCTGGGCGGCAGCGCTCTGCGCCCATCTCTGTATCAGGTCCTGAATAATGCATGGTACCAAGTATACAAATCTAAACCATGTCTAGTGCTAAGAATATTGGGGGTCATTCCGAGTTGATCTCTAGCTGCATTTGTTCGCAGCGCAGCGATCAGGCTAAAAAACGGCAGTTCTGCGCATGCATATGCGGCGCAATGCGCACGCGTGATGTACGGGCACAACGAACGATGTAGTTTTGCACAGGGTCTAGCGAAGCATTTCAGTCGCACTGGCAGCCGCAGAGTGATTGACATGAAGTGGGTGTTTCTGGGTGGCAACTGACCGTTTTCAGGGAGTGTTCAGAAAAACGCAGGCGTGACTGGGAAAACGCAGGCGTGGCTGGGCAAATGCTGGGCGGACGTGTGACGTCAAATCCGGAACTGAATAGTCTGAAGTGATCGCAAGCGCTGAGTAGGTTTTGAGCTACTCTGAAACTACACAAATTTTTTTTTGCAGGCGCTCTGCGATAAATACATTCGCACTTCTACTAAGCTAAAATACACTCCCAGTGGGCGGCGGCATAGCGTTTGCACGGCTGCTAAAAACAGCTAGCGAGCGATCAACTCTGAATGACCCCCTTTGTGCTAAGCCATGTCTTGTGCCAAACAAATTAGGTTAGCTTTATCTGCTGCTATTGAGCCATATCAGGTGTCGGTCTAATATACAGAGCTGTATCAGGCACCCAGTCTAATATACAGAGCCGTATCGAGACCCAGTCTAATATACAGAGCCGTATCTGGCACTCAGTCTAATATACAGAGCTATATCTGGCGCCCAGTCTAATATACAGAGCCGTATCTGATGCCCAGTCTAATATACAGAGCCGTATCTGGCGCTCAGTCTAATATACAGAGCTATATCTGGCGCCCAATCTAATATACAGAGCCGTATCTGGCATCCAGTCTAATATACAGAGCCATATCTGGTGCACAGTTTAAGATACAGAGCCGTATCTGGTGCCCTGTCTAATATACAGAGCCGTATCTGGTGCCCAGTCTAATATACAGAGCCATATCTGGCGCCCAGTCTAATATACAGAGCCGTATCTGGTGCACAGTTTAATATACAGAGTCGTATCTGGTGCCATGTCTAATATACAGAGCCGTATCTGGTGCCTAGTCTAATATACAGAGCCGTCTCAGGCACCCAGTTTAATATACAGAGCCGTATCTGGTGCCCAGTCTAATATACAGAGCCGTATCTGGTGACCAGTCTAATATACAAAGCCGTATCTGGTGCCCAGTATAAAATACAGAACCGTATCTGGTGTCCAGTGTAATATACAGAGCCGTCTCAGGCACCAAGTCTAATATACAGAGCCGTATCTGGTGACCAGTATAAAATACAGAACCGTATCTGGTGTCCAGTGTAATATACAGAGAGGCATCTGGTGCCCAGTAAAATATACAGAACCGTATCTGGTGCCCAGTATAATATACAGAGCCGTCTCAGGCACCAAGTCTAATATACAGAGCCGTATCTGGTGACCAGTCTAATATACAGAACCGTATCTGGTGCGCAGTATAATATACAGAGCCGTATCTGGTGCCCAGTCTAATATACAGAGCCGTATCTGGTGCCCAATATATTATACAGAACCGTATCTGGTGTCCAGTGTAATATACAGAGAGGCATCTGGTGCCCAGTATAATATACAGAACCGTATCTGGTGCACAGTCTAATAAACAGAGCCATATCTGGCGCCCAATATAATATACAGAACCGTATCTGGTGTCCAGTGTAATATGCAGAGAGGCATCTGGTGCCCAGTATAATATACAGAACCGTATCTGGTGCACAGTCTAACAAACAGAGCCATATCTGGCGCCCAATATAATATACAGAGCCATATCTGGTGCCCAGTCTAATATACAGAGCCATAGCTGATGCCCAGTCTAATATACAGAGCCGTATCTGGTGCCCAGTATAATATACAGAGCCATAGCTGATGCCCAGTCTAATATACAGAGCCATAGCTAGCTGTCCACCCTAATATTACCCATAGCTGGTGCCAAGTCTAATACACAATGCCATTGCCAGAGTCCAGTCTTATATGCAGAGTAATATCTGGGGCCCCCCTTCTGCCTCTATAGACAGGGCCACCATCAGAGGAGTATAGGCGTTACTAATATATCGGACCCGTGTTCATGGGGGAGGCCCGTACTGCACATACGATTCTATCTGCAGTGCCTCAGGGCAGAAAGGACTTAGATGGGAGCCATGGAGTTGTGTGCTCTGGGCCACCCTCTCATAGTGACCATCTGTTATCTCTGCTGTCAGCCCATCTTCTCCTATTCCCCGCACCCAACTCTCCTCCTCCGTCTGCTGTTTCCATTCATGAACCTGAATCGTGCCTGGCGTGCTGCTTCCACAGTAAGAGGTACGCAAGTTACCCGTATTTGCCTCTGCCCCAGCACTCCCCAAGTGTGCCTTTGCTCCAGCCCTGACCAAGTGTGCCTTTGCCTCCTCTCCAAGTGTGCCACTACCAACCCCCCAAGTGTGCCTCTGCCCCAGTACTCCCCAAGTGTGCCTCTGCCTCCTCCCTAAGTGTGCCTCTACAATCCCCAAATGTATCCCTGCCCCAGACATTCCCAAGTGTGCCTCTGCCCCAGCCCAAACCAAGTGTGCGTCTGTCTCCTCCCCAAGTTTGCCTCTACCAACTTACGTGTGCCTCTGCCTCAGCCCTCCCCAGAGTGCCTCTGCCCCAGACATTCCCAAGTGTGCCTCTGCCCCAACCAAAACACACTAAGTGTGCCTCTGCCCCATTCCCAAATGTGCCCTAGCCCAAACAAACCAAGCGTGCCTCTGCATCCTAGCCAAGTGTGCCTCTACCAACCCCTCAAGTGTGCCTCTGCCCCAGCCCTCCCCAACAGTGCCTTTACTTACTCCCCAAGTATGCATCTGCCCCAGTTGTTCCCAAGTGTGTCTCTGCCCCAACCGGGCCTCTGACCCATGCCTCCTCAAGTGTTCTTCTGCTCCCAGCCTTTCCCAAAGTGTGCCTTTGCTCCATCCCTCTCCAAGTGTGCCTGACTTCGTCCATCTCCAAATGTGCCTGACCCCGTCCATCTCCAAGTGTGCCTGACCCCATCCATCTCCAAGTGTGCCTGACCCCATCCATCTCCAAGTGTGCCTGACCCCATCCATCTCCAAGTGTGCCTGACCCCATCCATCTCCAAGTGTGCCTTACCCCATCCATCTCCAAGTGTGCCTGACCCCATCCATCTCCAAGTGTGCCTGACCCCATCCATCTCCAAGTGTGCCTGACCCCATCCATCTCCAAGTGTGCCTGACCCCATCCATCTCCAAGTGTGCCTCTGTCTGATCACTCCTTTGGCCACCTCTCCTTCTTTGACCCTGCCATCACCCCCATTCCCAAATGTGCATGTTCCCTCTCCCCATAGTCAGTGACATGGACAAACAGAGGCAAGACCATGTTCATCACCACATAAACCTAAAAATGACTGTCATGCTCAATTTGTTGCTTCTATAAATCTTTTTTTTGTTGTCCCTTTAAAGAGGTGTTTATAAACCTGCTATAAAGAGCATGTTGGTACTGTGGGAGCATCATAGCGCGTGCTTGCTCTCGGCACCAGTGCGCCATAATACATCTGATACAGTGGGAGGCTAGTGGCACTGCCTGTTTCATCTGCACTGGGCTCCACAATTTCTGATGGCTCCCCTGTTCATAGACAATATTTTGCCTTGGTGGGGACACACACTCACACCACTAGCCCATGAGAGTGGCCCGTCCATAAACGTGGTTTTGGGTAAAGAACCGAAAGTCTTGATAAAAAGATGGGCATAAATAGGTGTTTTCCCCAGCGAGCGGTCTCGTTTTTGCTCTGTATTGGGTCGCTCACAGCAATTGTCAGATAAACAGGCGGTGTCGCTTGCTCTACCTTTCCCAGTAGAACAGCGTGATGCAGGACATAGCTACCAAATGTCCCTGCTGTCAGGATAATGACCAGACTTGGTGGCACACTCAACCACTATCGGTACTGCCCCTCCAGCATCAGGACAGTTGGCAGAGAGTCCCGGTCTCTCCTACCTGGCTCTTCTCACTAACCAATGCTGCTTGTGTCTTAAGTTCTGCTGCTTGTCCGGGTCTTGGAGAATTGTGGGCACTGTTTAGAAAAAAGGATATGTGCATGACATATGGGAAAGCCTGGCAAGGAATCTTCTGTCCTCTAACCAGCCCAACATCAGTTCAATAGCACTGATATATGGCTTCCCACCCTGCCACCTGGACATTTTGCCTAAACAGCCCCACCTTCAAATAAATAGTATACACATTCCATAGAGATTCCATAGAGAAATATTTTTCCATACCAAACAGTCCTGACAAATTAACATAATTAGTATTCCTCTTTAATAAGTAGCCCTTCCTCTCCTGACCTTGCAGTAAATGGCATTCCAATATTAAATAGCCCTCCCCAATAAATAGTTCCCACCTATTTATTAACTCCCAAAATGGCATTTAATTCATAGTCAAGCTTCCACCCAACTTATATTAATTAATTTACCATATCACGTCAATAAAGAGACCAAAAAATAGCCCAGCCACCCAGCCCCATTACATTTAATGTTTAACCTCCATTACACCAATAAATTAATGTCCCAGACCCCCCCTCCCCCATTATATTAAATAAGTCTCAATCACACTAATAAATATATAACCCAGCCCCTACCCCCATTACAATTAGAGCCTCCCCTCCCAAACACACAGACACTTATCTTGTTTCTTTCAGGGTTCCAGCCCGGTTGTGTACAGTATATTTTCTCTTTGTGATCATGGCCAGGAAGTGACATAACGAGAGGGCAGGAGAGAGCTTCCGCCCTTACAGCACCTAAATGTTTTCTCCGTTCTCCGTTCATTTGAGGTTATTGTTTTTTTTCTATGCCCCATTGGACGCTCGCCACCCTTCGGGCTCGGTGTCTCGCTTCGCTCACCACAGGTTACTATTCCAAATAGTTTGTGACATGGACCCAGGGGCTTATGGGAAAGGTCCAGTCCACGAAGAGAAATTAGACGCTACCGTTCCAGCACAGGGGATCATAGAGTTGCTGCTGCCTGTCTGGTCCCCCTGCTGCAGAACACCATAGAGTCCCATGGGTTGGGGCATGGGTGGCTGTGATTGAAGCAGCTGCCTCCTTGGCCTGGGTAGTGGGTACACACTATGTGATACGTCATTCGTACAGCTGCTGAACGATATATCGCTAGTGCATCAGGGGGTGCGTACAGCCGATGTGCCTGTGAATGATGTTGGTTTCAGATATATCACATCGGCCCTGCAGCACAGTCCATGCCCAATATATCATGCATCGGAAATGGAGACCCAATTGCATAACTACCAAGTTTTGAATCTGGGGAATCGGGACCTGCAGTGGCCAGAAGGGGGGTGTGGCCTCTGATGGAGGGGCAGAGCCTAGTGTTGTGACCCCTGTTTTTGTCATTTTGTGAGCGTGCCCAGCGCTCCCTGGGCAGCCCCCTGGTCCCCTCTCCGCACTGAAAGATGCTGTGCGCATGCGCACGGCATCTATTCAGTGATCACCGGCTGCTTTGCAGAGAAGGGGTGATTACTGGCTCCCCCAACATCCCCCCCGCAGGATACTGTGGCCCGTGGGTGGGACAGCGTGACAGTGTCTGATTAGCGGGACTGTCCCGCTGTATTCGGGAGAGTTGGGAGGTATGCAATTGAAAATGACAATTTGCACACAACCTGTCCCAGCCTTGGGGTTTATAGGCCATTATACTTTCTTCAGTGCTCGGCTATTGAAGAAAGACGCAGAAATGACTGTTTCCGCATGTGTAAGGCAGAATTAAAGGCACTGTTACAGTATCTATGAAGGATAGAGAGCAGAAGATATTGGAGATACCAGGCATATCTCCTGCGTTACAAACTACAGCGCTCGCACCAGCTGCCCCCATAGTTCTCTACGTGGATGGCAGTACTGGGGCTATCTAGCAGATTAGCTTGGTGGGGGGAGCCAGGGCTTGCAGGTGGGGCCCCGGTCATGCCGCTTTGTGCTGGACTGCAGTGGGGGAGCGATCACACTAATCTATACCCCCCCCCCCCCCCCCCCCCACATACGGGCTCACAGCACCTCCCTGTTCTTCAGAACGCAGATACTTTTTTCCTAATATATTTTCCATAAGGGGTGTGCGGCCACGCCTTCAGTGATTAGGTCCACCCCTAAAAGCACCCAGGTCTGGTCCAGCTCTCTAAGGCCCTGCTTGTCTCTATTACCCAACGGAATCTGAACATGACGTTAGTCCGCTTGCCTTTAAGGGAGAAGGGAAGCAAGAGAGGGATCTTTTATATCCCTCTCCGGTGGGCTGGAACCATCCCCGATACACCCTGCAGCTATTTCACTTTGCACGTTCATAACGTAATGGCTGCGCATGCACAAATACAGCTGTGACAGTGAACACTAATGCACTCCACGTCGGATGGCAGGTCACGTTTGCCGGGACTGCTGGTTTTCACTACCAATGATAAATTGGTACAATTTTTTTTTTTTTAAACGCTTTGTGATAATGGACTGATAGTTAGCATCAGCAATTTGCAATTATTTATAAACAGGACCCCTCCACTCCCGTCGACAGCCGCATAGGTTTCTGTGGGGAAAGGGATGCTGTCCAATTTACCAGTATTGGAGGATATTGGCCCTTACAGCTACTGCCATCTGAGATGGCGGTAGCCTGTTGTAGCCTATGGGCTACATATCAGGGATGTAGTTCTGGTAGGGTTTCCCAGGAACCCTCCGCCAGAAATGGCTGCTGTGCATGGCAGTCAGCGGTGACATGCATGTGTCAAACCCGTCGGCACATTGCAGGGGTGGGCTCCTATCACAGCCCACCCTGCCTGTGCCAGGTCATCCAATCACCCGATGTGATTGCAGTCTGCAATGTGATCCTGGGCGCTAATATCACGGCCAGATCACATGGCAAATGCGATCAAACATAAATGGGCCCCTTAGTCCATTTACTAATGTTGTTTGTTTGGTCTAAAGACGCAGCATTGGATCAGCTGTGTGACCATGGTCAGCCCTCAGGTTACTCAGTGTGTCTGGAAAAATTACGCTGCCAGGACTAGCTAAACTGCATCTGAGGGCGCAACCACCCATTGGCTGCGGCATGCCCAGAACACAGTGCCGGAATGCCCCCGTGTTCTGCACGGGTGTGGTATTGAAGGTCAACAGGGATTCTAGGTCGACAGTGTCTCTAGGTCAACATGGTCTAGGTCGACATGAGTTTTTTTAATCTTTTTTGGTGTCGTTTTCACCGTACAGTGACCGGGAACCCCAAATAGTGCACCGCGTCACCTCACTTGGCTCGCTTCGCTCGCCATGCTTCGGGCAAGGTTAACGTTCCCAAGAGTAGTCCACATGGAACGTAAAGTATGAAGAAGTTAAAAAAAATGAAATTTTTTTTGGGAAAACTAATGTCGACCTTTTGACCTGTCGACCTAGAACATGACGACCTAGAGACCCTGTAAACCTAGAAACCGTGTCGACCTAGTTACTGTCGACCAATAGCGGTCAACCTAGACACTGTCGACCTAAGTCTTGCCGACCTAGAGACCCGGATACTGTTCTGCGCCGCTCCCCTGCTCGCCCCCAAACAGCTGCAGACTGTCACTAACCCAATGTCCGCAGCTGCACTGTGTACAACGGCGCAGGACTAGATCTGCACATGCGCAGATCCGTAAAAAAAATCAGATTTGTGAACCCTGAATTATCCCCACCTATGAATCAGCCCCATAGAACATAATGCTGCCGCGGAATATAAAATAACAAAAAGGGAAACAGACATCACGGCCGTCAGATGATATTCTTCGCTGCAACTACTGATCCAGAATAAAACATTTAAATGATATTATCCAGAAGAGCGTATGAGTGGAAAGCTGTGAATTACCTCGTGAAATGATTTATGTCTTGGTTATTTCTGAAAAGATGAGGCCATTGACTTCAGGCTCCTCAGATTTATTGAAGCTGCTATTTGACAATCTGCCGGCAGACTTCTGAGTCACCACCGCCTGATGCTGCCGCAAACATTGCACATTAGATTGTAAACTCTGTGGGTCAGTCGTACTGCTAATGCTAAATGCTGCAACTGCTGAGTGGCTGCACAAGTGGTGGATGTTAGTTTATTTTATGTGGCGAGTCGGTAAGGGTTTGTCTGAGGTCTGTGTGACACAATCCTGATTGCATTAAACAGTACCGTAGATGCTCTTTACTGTTAATAGAACATCGTTGAAGACTGCAGAGAGGTTTAAAGGTTCTATTCCACAACTGAGCGGTGCTAAATCACGGCGGGAGGATGTGTTAAAGGTCCATGCGTAGCACAAAATCATTTTTATTTCCTCACGCATCTGTGATCTCTTTCCCACCTCTCTCTACCTCTGCAATAAGGCTTAACCCTCTCTCTGCATTTTCTCCCTCAGTAACCCTGGGGACCCTGAGGCACTCTACCTCTTGTGGAACTACAAATCCCAGCTCCTGGAGAGCCGGTGGAAGTGAATTCTCAGAATACTGATCAGTGGGGGTCATTCCGAGTTGTTCGCTCCGTAAAAATCTTCGCATCGCAGCGATTTTCCGCTTAATGCGCATGCGCAATGTCCGCACTGCGACTGCGCCAAGTAAATTTGCTATGCAGTTAGGATTTTTACTCACGGCTTTTTCATCGTTCTGGCGATCGTAATGTGATTGACAGGAAATGGGTGTTACTGGGCGGAAACAGGCCGTTTTATGGGCGTGTGGAAAAAAATGCTACCGTTTCCGGAAAAAATGCAGGAGTGGCCGGAGAAACAGAGGAGTGTCTGGGCGAACGCTGGGTGTGTTTGTGACGTCAAACCAGGAACGACAAGCACTGAACTGATCGCAGATGCCGAGTAAGTCTGAAGCTACTCAGAAACTGCTACGAGGTGTGTAATCGCAATATTGCGAATACATCGTTCGCAATTTTAAGATGCTAAGATTCACTCCCAGTAGGCGGCGGCTTAGCATGAGCAAATCTGCTAAAATTCACTTGCGAGCGAACAACTCGGAATGACCCCCCGTGTACGGCAGAAGTCTGGGGAACGTATCTACATGACTGCACAGTATCATGTTATTTTTCTTATTCCATTAGTTTGCCTCTCCCTATTATTTTGTAATACGTCTGTAGTAGCAACCTGCAGGCAATCTCCTCACTCACAAAGCAGAAACCTGTCAATAAGATATTGGTTCCCAACTGCACAACTGTTCATTCCTTTCATTTGTATTTTTTCCCTTCCTTACTGTCTCTTTCTTTTCTGTCTGTCCTTTCTTTCCGTGTCTATCTATCTCTATCTATCTATCTATCTATCTATCTATCTATCTATCTATCTATCTATCTATCTATCTATCCGTTATCTTCCTTTTCTTTCTGTCTGTCCGTTTGCCTTTCTTCTTCTTTATCATTCTGTCTTTCTTGCCATTTATCTTTCCTGTCTGTCTGTCTGCTTATTCTTTCTTTCTGTCTGACTTTCCTTTCTGTCCTGTCTGTCTGCCTTTAATTTGTGTCTTTCTTTTGTTTGGTCTCTCTGTCTTTATCTTTCTTTTTCTCTTGGAGAGTGATAAAGTGGATTGAGATAAAGTACCAACCAACCAGCTCCTAACTGCCATACTACAGGTTGTGTTTATCACCCCCCAAGGCTTAATACATCACCCCCTCTTTTCTTTTTTCTTTCTTTCTTTCTTTCTTTCTTTCTTTCTTTCTTTCTTTCTTTCTTTCTTTCTTTCTTTCTTTCTTTCTTTCTTTCTTTCTCTCTCTTTTTGTCCTTGGGGTTGATTCATGGATGGACACTGTAGCACAGCTGCTGTTTCTTTGGACCTAATTCATATTTGTACGCAATGGCCGATTATCACGCAATAGAGCGACACTTACAATGTGCGAAGGTGCCGCTGTGATCTCGCTCGCAATGACGATTTCACAGAGAAGTGGGTGACAAGAAGTGGCCTCTAGGGGTCATGTTCCAGACTGAGCACTTGAGTTATACACTATACATAGGTTGCCTTATGCTGCACAGGGTTATGGTGTAATCACTACAGTACATTGCTGTTATTAACCTGGTACACTATCATGTATTCACTAGCAGTATTTACTGTATATTTGTATCAAGGGGCCCAGACCATACACTAATGGTTTGCCAAGCCTCTAAACATGGGCCCCTACCACTGCATTTTCCCGGTGGGCCCTTCATGTCCCAGTCCGACACTGGTTACATCCAAATTGTTCAAGACTCTGGGACTAATTGAGGGGTGAACATAAGTCCATTTGTGGAGCACCGCAACTAAGGGTCTAATTCAGAACTGATCGCAACAGCACAATTTTTCTCTAATGGGCAAAACCATGTGCACTGTGTGGGGGTGGGGGTGGTGTGTGGGGGGGCAATGTAACATGTGCAGAGAGAGTTAGATTTGGGTGGGGTGTGTTCAAACTGAAATCTAAATTGCAGTGTAAAAACAAAGCAGCCAGTATTTCCCCTGTACAGAAACACTATAACCCACCCAAATCTAACTCTCCCTGCACATGTTACATATGCCCCACCTGCAGTGCACATGGTTATGCCATACTTGCCGATATTGCTGCCCCCTTTTCCGGGAGGGGTCATCCTGGTCGGCGAACAGGGGAACGTGTTCGGTAGTGAGGGGGGCGTGTTCGGGGCATGACGACATGAAACACGTCATTATGCTCCACCCCCCACTATCCAGTGCCGAGAGAGTGGGGGGAGGAGCTATGATGACGCGAATTGCGTCATCTGGTCCCCCTCCGTCCGCCCACTGGTGCTCCGTTGTGGGCGGCCAAGGGGAGTTGCGGGAGCTGGCGGCGGCTGCTGGACACTTGCCTACCTTTCCGGGGGGCCGGGAGCGTCACCCGGTTATCGGGAACCTCCCAGCCATTCCGGGAGGGTAGGTAAGTATGGGTTTTGGCCATTAGAGAAAGATTTTGCTTTTGCGATCAGGTCTGAATTAGGCGTAATAGCTACACATCTCAGTCGCATCTCATTCTCTACTACATGTGGCTAAATGGGGCGTAACTGAGCTGTGAGTTTAAAGAGGGTGTGTTGTAAAATTAGTTCCGTGTACACAATGAGGAAGCAATAATAGCCAGCTTGTGCTCATTACTGCACCAGCAGCCATAGGCGCTTATCCTGTGGTCCTCCTGCACTCTTCCTCCCATCAGGTCCTACTGCTGCACCATCTGTCCCTTGCCGTCATGGTACCTAGATGCCGAACTCTCATATCAGTCTTCCATCCTTCCTGGTAATCGTTTATGCCAACCTACACCTTTTAAATGATCACTACTTGAGATTATGTTCCGGGGGCTGTCAAGTACCGGTAAGCATGGTGAGTTCCATGGGAAAAGTGGTTGCTATAGATGAAGCTAGATGATAAATAAATATATTGTCAAGATTGGTTCTGATCACTTTACCAGTAAGTGTATAGCGGCAGGAGGATGTAGCTGAGCTACTGTATGCTTTGGACACCTCTCCTTGATGTAACAGACATGGAAGCTGTCAATGACTTCCTAAGTAACAGCAGGGACTGTACAGGGAGGGGTTATCTAGAAACGGAGCATGGAAATATTCCCCAGCACATGGTTGTCAGTAAATAACACTAATTAAAACTGCCTCTAATTACAGGATGACACTTCTAATTGTTCTTTCTTTACTGGTGGACAGCAGCATGCTGGGGAACGTTGTCGTTTCTCCTTGATTTGACAACCACTTTCAATAACCAGATTTATGCAGACGGGTCCAAGTGTTCTCTGGAGCAGGAAGATTAGCCAATATACTGTATATTACCACCAGTGCCTTCAACTGTAGCTTGTCCAGGAAAATGTGGGGTACAGATCAGGGGTGTAATACTACACTGCGAGGCCTAAAAGCAAAATATGGAGAGGTAAGCCTCCTAGTGATAGATGGCTGCCACTATGCTCTTCTGACCGTGCACAGGGGCCTACATATAGTGACAGCGGGCAACTCCAGAGGCAGTGAGTGCCAGTTGTTGGTGTGGGGATCCGACAAGAGGAAAGCTCCAGTACTGAATAATACTAGGGTCTGAGATCTTCTACCCCTATTCAACCACTCTCTGCCTCTACAAGACAGAAAGTTCTCCTCTGCCCGATGGGTAGTTGGCGGCTGGTGGTGGTGAGGAAGAGGAGATTCTGAATTCCATGTTGAAGTTCTGCCGCTGCATAGTGAAACTCTATAACACATTGTGCAGTTGCTACAAGCCCACCACTACTCTGTGGACCCAAACCTGCTGGACCCTTGCAAAAGCAATAGGTCTACCAGCGACCCAGTCCCGAAGGCCAGGTCTGTAGATCACCCCAAAGCAAGGCTTTGATAATGACAGCCCTTAGTTCCTTTAAGGCAGGCATGTCCAAACTGCGGCCCTCCGTTGAGAAACTACACATCCCAGCATGCCCTGACACAGCTTTAGCATTCTCTGACAGCAAAACTGTGTCAGGGCATGCTGGGATATGTAGTTTCACAACAGCTGGAGGGCCGCAGTTTGGACATGCCTGCTTTAAGGATTTCCAATCTCCAGAGAAGCACAGTGTAAGTGAATGTTTGATTTAGGAAGAACTCCAAGACAGATGTACAAGAATTACATTAGCTGTTGCCTCATGAGTAGCCACGCAAGTGGGAGGTTATAGGTGGTCCATTCATGGGGACCAGAGAGATGTTATAGGTGGTAAAGACACGGTGAATGACAGAGATGATAGTGGCGGTAAATCCACACGGATAACAGAGGAGTCCATCTGTGGGGACGACAGAGAAGTTGTACGTGGTAAATTCAAGGGGACAACAGAGATGTTATAGGTGTTCAACCATGGAGACGACAGAGATGTTATATGGGGATCAGTACTAAATGCCGCCCGCCGGAATCCCGGCGGTCGAAATCCCGTTATATGTGTCCAGCCTTGGTGATGAGTCTGATGACAGAGATGTTATATGTGTCCATCCTTGGTGATGACAGAGATGTTATAGGTATACATCCACGGGCACCACAACCTTTTCAGTTGGTGGGCCAAGATATACAGATGGGTCCACGTTTATCTTGACATTTAATAGGATTAACTGAGACTGGCCAGTTGGACTTAATCCCCTGCTGTAGTGACTTGCTGTATTTTATTGCAGCTGAGAACAACAGATGAAGGGTTTATGCTAATAAGTCATGTTGTGCCTAGGCGCAGAAAACTAGTCAAGATAACCGTGGACCCACCTGTAATTTAATTCTGGCTCCCCTAAATCGTTGAATGTCACCCCCTCAAGGGCAGCTGGACTTACCCGCACCACCACCTACTTGATGATAGAGATGGGAAACAGGGAAAGCACAGCAGATATCTTATTTGCAGTTTAAGGGTATCTTGATTTTCCAGGCGATTTCCCACAAAATATGTTTAATAAATATGTCTCAAAAACATTCCTGACCTTATGCAGAAGATGAAGTGACAGGATCCACTCATAGCTCACACCATGGCTGAGGCTGTGCATGGAAGGTAATGAGACTTTACAGGGTACATTTTCAGCTGACAGGGAAAACGGGAGGCTTGCCCACCCTTCCGGGGGGGCCACACGATTTTCGGGAGCCTCCCAGCCATTCCGGGAGGGTAGGAAAGTATGAATTAGGGCCTTGGCAGGAACTGAACCATAGCACAGTTAAGCAGCAATGTTACCCACTGTGCAACATTACTGCTTTTACTGTACAGCAAGGCTGCTTTTCCTACACTGAAACACTCCATATGTCACTGGCTACTTCAGCTCACAGGGTTTTAAACATGGGCCAAGTCAACATCTAGGTAGCCCATTAATGTCAGCTGGTACTCCTGTTACACTGCAATTGTGCATAGATGTTCTATACCGCTTGCACCATCAGGGGGATGCGCTATAGTGGCATTAAACGTGCCGCTATAGCTCTTCCTGCAGGAAGCAATACCGCAGTGTATTATTAACATCTCGGCTGCCGGAGTGGGGGAGACAAAACTGCCTCCTACGGTGATCCCAGCCAGAGCCACAGGGTATCAGCCAGGTGCTGACGCATTGTCTTACACCCCGGCCACACCCACTGCGCATGCTCAAGATCTCCCATACATAGCCCAGACACCTGCAGGTATACAGGTATGCTGTCAGGTAATCCTGCCAATATATGAAAAAAACAATAAGCCACAAAAGTGTGCTTATTGTTTATTTAATAGCATTTGATATAATACAATAGTATAGCGTCGGCCAAATTGCTAGATGTTTGCAGAAAACATAAGAGAAAAGTTTTTTTTTCTCTCTACATTATCTGCTTTCATACATACCAAAGTTCAATGTACAGCAGTGTCGTATAGTGTTGGTTGTAGCATTTGGCACTTAGGGGGACATTTACTAAGCAGTGATAAGAGCGGAGAAGTGAGCCATCAACCAATCAGCAGCTCTGTATCATTTTATAGTATGCAAATTATAGATGTTACTTCAGTGCTAAATGGTTGCCATGGGCAACCTCTCCACTGGCTCACTTCTCCGCTCTTATGCTTACTGCTTAGTAAATGTGCCCCTTACCACCTTTTCTTAAATTACCCCCATATATTGGTTTCTTTCTGCCTCCAGGAATCCATGCACTGATTGGCTTACCCCCCAACATCTGACATCGGGACAAAAAAACCTTCACCCCCCTAATCCACCCAGAAATGATAGCCCTGCCCCTTTCTGTAAATCAGGAAGGCTGATTTTGTAGGGATGAGAAAATGTGTAAGCGATTCTTTGGCAGAGTGGAGGAACTTGGAAGCAGTGCAGGAGAGGTGGGAAACATTAAAATGTGCAATATTGAAGGCAACAGACCTTTGTATCAAAACTGTTAGGAAAAACACAAGAAAAAGGAAGCCAGTGTGGTTTGCAAAAGAAGTAGCAAATATTGTGAGAGCAAAAAAAGATGGCTTTTAGGAAATATAAGCAGACACAAAATAATGAAGACAAAGAGATATATCTTGTTAGACAGAAGGAGACTAAGAAGGTAATCAGATGTGCAAAGGTACAAGCTGAGGAGAAAATGGCCCAGTCAGTGGGTAAAGGAGGCAAAACTTTTTTTTAGGTATATAAGCGAAAGGAGAAAAACAAAAGGCGGAATTATAAAACTAAAGACAGACACTGGGAGTTTTGTTGGAGACAATTTAATAGCAGATCATCTTAATGATTATTTTTGCTCAGTGTTTACTACTGAAAGAGAGGGGAAGGGGCCACAGTTAAGTTGCAGGGATATTCAGGAAAATGAAACAAGTACATTTACAGAGGAGAAGGTCCTAACAGAACTCTCAAAGCTGAAAGTGGACAAATCTATGGGGCCAGAAGGGATACATCCAAGGATACTAAAAGAACTTAAAGAGGTGCTGGTAGCACCATTGACAGAATTATTCAACCAGTCATTAGCTACAGGAGTAATTCCAGAGGACTGGAAAAGAGCAAACGTAGTCCCACTGCACAAAAGTGGAAGCAAGGAAGAGGCAAACAACTACAGACCAGTGAGTCTTACATCTGTAGTAGGGAAATTGATGGAAACTCTCTTAAAAGAAAGAGTTGTAGATTATCTCAAATCCGGCAATTTACAGGATCCCAAACAGCATGGATTCACTGGGGGGAGATCATGTCAAACAAATCTTATTGACTTTTTTGATTGTGTGACTAAAGTGATGGATAAAGGTGGAGCCATGGATATAGCTTATCTAGACTTTAGTAAGGCTTTTGACACTGTTCCACATCGCAGACTGCTAAATAAACTTGAAAGTTTGGGATTGGATATTAGGATTATTGAATGGATAAGATCTTGGTTGAAGGATAGAAAACAGAGAGTTGTGGTAAATGGAGTGCATTCACAGGAGGGAAATGTTACCAGTGGAGTACCCCAGGGATCTGTACTTGGACCAGTGCTTTTTAATATCTTTATTGGTGACATTGCAAATGGCATTAAAGGGAAAGCATGCCTTTTTGCAGATGACACAAAGGTATGCAACAGGGTAGACACACCAGGTGGGGTAAAACAAATGATTGAGGATCTAGGTAGATTAGAGGAATGGTCAAGAGTCTGGCAATTACAGTTTAATGCCAAAAAATGCAAAATCATGCACTTGGGTCTCAAAAATCCAAAGGCTAAGTATAGTTTTAATGGCACTATACTGGAAACTACTGAGGAGGAAAGGGATCTAGGAGTCACTATTTCAGATGACTTAAAGGCAGGTAAGCAATGTAACAAGGCAATGAGAAAGGCTAGTCAGATGCTTGGCTGCATTGGGAGAGGAATCAGCAGCAGAAAGAAAGAAGTAATAATGCCACTGTATAGGTCATTGGTACGGCCTCATCTAGAATACTGTATTCAGTTCTGAAGGCCATATCTTCAAAAGGATATAAATACATTAGAGACTGTACAAAGAAGGGCAACTAAAATGGTGCATGGCCTACATCACAAAACATACCCAGAAAGACTAAGAAATCTCAATATGTATAGTTTGGAGCAGAGAAGGGAAAGGGGGGACATGATAGAAACTTTCAAATATATCAAGGGTTTTAACAAAGTCCAGGAGGGAAACATTCTCCAAATGAAGAGAAGCAATAGGACACGAGGACATGCACTGAGGCTGGAGGGGGGGAGGTTCAGGGGAAATTTAAGGAAAAATTACTTCACAGAAAGGGTAGTGGACAAGTGGAATAGCCTCCCATCAGAGGTGGTAGAGGCTAAGACTGTAGGGCAATTTAAACATGCATGGGATAGACATAAGGATATCCTTACAAAGAAATAAGGATCAAATAAGGTTAGAGATAAAAATAATGTAAAAAAAAAAAAAAGGGGCAGACTAGATGGTCCAAGTGGTTCTTATCTGCCGACAAATTCTATGTTTAGGATATGATTGGGAATCCCGCCAAATAGGCTGAACACCTACATTACTGCTTCTCCATTTTAAAGTTTGTTAAAACCTATGCAACCAGTTTACTGGAGACACCATGGGCCAAGTATAATAGGGGCCGGATTCTGAAACTGTTAAAATTGTGTCTAGTTAGGAATCGGAGTTAGGGGCCTATTCATCATCAGGGACCAGGTGGCCCCCTCTGGTCCAGGGAAGTGGGAGACCCTCAGAGTATGCGGCCTACCCCCACTACAGAACTGCCAGGTGCAGCAGTGTGCTCTGGCCCAGGTAAGGGGGGCCCTGAGAGCATGTGGACTGCCCCCACTACGGGTCTGCACTGTGCAACAGTGTGCTCCGGCTGGGGGACAGAGGAGGGGGGGGGGCTGAGAGAGGGGGGCCTGGGGGGAATTCGCTCCCTGTGCCACCAATACCGCCACCCCTTTAATCCAGCTCTGGTGCTAGGGCAGTGCGATGTGTCAGCATTAAGACATAGGTATAGGGGCATTACTTTTCCATTTGCAATCCCTCCGCATTCTGAGTGCGGGTGCTTACAGTCCTGCATGCAACTCACAATCGGGCCCACAATATGTAATATTACTTTCCTCCAGGAGAGAACTTGTTACCAGGGCCGGTTCTAGCCCTTGCGGCGCCTCGGGCGAAAATAGGGGCATGGCTTCATAAATGGGCGTGGTCAGTTATGCCCCCTGTAGAGTTGTGCCCCGTTTGTGCCCCCCAGTGGCACTGCCCCCAGTACAGTTGTGCCCCCAGTGGTATTGCCCCCAGTACAGTTGTGTCCCCTAATTGTGCCCCTTACAAAAACATAAATAAAAAAAAAATAAGAATTTACTTACCGATAATTCTATTTCTCGTAGTGGATGCTGGGGACTCCGTCAGGACCATGGGGATTAGCGGCTACGCAGGAGACAGGGCACAAAAGTAAAAGCTTTAGGACTAGGTGGTGTACACTGGCTCCTCCCCCTATGACCCTCCTCCAAGCCTCAGGATACTGTGCCCGGACGAGCGTACACAATAAGGAAAGATTTTGAATCCCGGGTAAGACTCATACCAGCCACACCAATCACACTGTACAACTTGTGATCTGAACCCAGTTAACAGCATGATAACAGAGGAGCCTCTGAAAAGATGGCTCACAACAATAATAACCCGATTTTTGTAACAATAACTATGTACAAGTATTGCAGACAATCCGCACTTGGGATGGGCGCCCAGCATCCACTACGGACTACGAGAAATAGAATTATCGGTAAGTAAATTCTTATTTTCTCTGACGTCCTAAGTGGATGCTGGGGACTCCGTCAGGACCATGGGGATTATACCAAAGCTCCCAAACGGGCGGGAGAGTGCGGATGACTCTGCAGCACCGAATGAGAGAACTCCAGGTCCTCCTCAGCCAGGGTATCAAATTTGTAGAATTTTGCAAACGTGTTTGCCCCTGACCAAGTAGCAGCTCGGCAAAGTTGTAAAGCCGAGACCCCTCGGGCAGCCGCCCAAGATGAGCCCACCTTCCTTGTGGAATGGGCATTTACAGATTTTGGCTGTGGCAGGCCTGCCACAGAATGTGCAAGCTGAATTGTACTACAAATCCAACGAGCAATCGTCTGCTTAGAAGCAGGAGCACCCAGCTTGTTGGGTGCATACAGGATAAACAGCGAGTCAGTTTTCCTGACTCCAGCCGTCCTGGAAATATATATTTTTAGGGCCCTGACAACGTCTAGCAACTTGGAGTCCTCCAAGTCCCTAGTAGCCGCAGGCACCACAATAGGTTGGTTCAGGTGAAACGCTGACACCACCTTAGGGAGAAACTGGGGACGAGTCCGCAGTTCTGCCCTGTCCGAATGGAAAATCAGATATGGGCTTTTGTGAGACAAAGCCGCCAATTCTGACTAGAGATGAGCGGGTTCGGTTCCTCGGAATCCGAACCCGCCCGAACTTCATGTTTTTTTTCACGGGTCCGAGCGACTCGGATCTTCCCGCCTTGCTCGGTTAACCCGAGCGCGCCCGAACGTCATCATGACGCTGTCGGATTCTCGCGAGGCTCGGATTCTATCGCGAGACTCGGATTCTATATAAGGAGCCGCGCGTCGCCGCCATTTTCACTCGTGCATTGAAATTGATAGGGAGAGGACGTGTCTGGCGTCCTCTCCATTAGAATAGAGATAGATTAGATAGAGAGAGAGAGATTGTGCAGAGTCGCAGACAGAGTTAGTTTACCACAGTCAGTGACCAGTGCAGTTGCTAGTTAACTTTTATTTAATATAATATATCCGTTCACTTCTCTCTGCTATATCCGTTCTCTGCCTGAAAAAAAAACCGATACACAGCACAGTCAGTCACACAGTGTGACTCAGTCTGTGTGCACTCAGCTCAGCCCAGTGTGCTGCACAGTCATCAATGTATAAATTAAAAGCTTATAATTAATTGTGGGGGAGACTGGGGAGCACTGCAGGTTGTTAGCAGGAGCCAGGAGTACAATTATATTAATTAACAGTGCACACTTTTGCTGCAGGAGTGGTGACCAGTGCCTGACCACCAGTATAGTATTGTTGTATACTACTAATATCTCTTTAAATATCAACCAGTCTATATTAGCAGCAGACACAGTACAGTGCGGTAGTTCACGGCTGTGGCTACCTCTGTGTCGGCACACGGCAGGCAGTCCGTCCGACCAGAATTGTATTATTTATTATTATATACCTACCACCTAACCGTGGTTTTTTTTTCATTCTTTATACCGTCATAGTGTCATCCTAATTGTTACGAGTATACTACTATCTCTTTATCAACCAGTGTACAGTGCGGTAGTTCACGGCTGTGGCTACCTCTGTGTCGGCACACGGCAGGCAGTCCGTCCGACCAGAATTGTATTATTTATTATTATATACCTACCACCTAACCGTGGTTTTTTTTTCATTCTTTATACCGTCATAGTGTCATCCTAATTGTTACGAGTATACTACTATCTCTTTATCAACCAGTGTACAGTGCGGTAGTTCACGGCTGTGGCTACCTCTGTGTCGGCACACGGCAGGCAGTCCGTCCGACCAGAATTGTATTATTTATTATTATATACCTACCACCTAACCGTGGTTTTTTTTTTCATTCTTTATACCGTCATAGTGTCATCCTAATTGTTACGAGTATACTACTATCTCTTTATCAACCAGTGTACAGTGCGGTAGTTCACGGCTGTGGCTACCTCTGTGTCGGCACACGGCAGGCAGTCCGTCCGACCAGAATTGTATTATTTATTATTATATACCTACCACCTAACCGTGGTTTTTTTTTTCATTCTTTATACCGTCATAGTGTCATCCTAATTGTTACGAGTATACTACTATCTCTTTATCAACCAGTGTACAGTGCGGTAGTTCACGGCTGTGGCTACCTCTGTGTCGGCACACGGCAGGCAGTCCGTCCGACCAGAATTGTATTATTTATTATTATATACCTACCACCTAACCGTGGTTTTTTTTTCATTCTTTATACCGTCATAGTGTCATCCTAATTGTTACGAGTATACTACTATCTCTTTATCAACCAGTGTACAGTGCGGTAGTTCACGGCTGTGGCTACCTCTGTGTCGGCACACGGCAGGCAGTCCGTCCGACCAGAATTGTATTATTTATTATTATATACCTACCACCTAACCGTGGTTTTTTTTTCATTCTTTATACCGTCATAGTGTCATCCTAATTGTTACGAGTATACTACTATCTCTTTATCAACCAGTGTACAGTGCGGTAGTTCACGGCTGTGGCTACCTCTGTGTCGGCACACGGCAGGCAGTCCGTCCGACCAGAATTGTATTATTTATTATTATATACCTACCACCTAACCGTGGTTTTTTTTTCATTCTTTATACCGTCATAGTGTCATCCTAATTGTTACGAGTATACTACTATCTCTTTATCAACCAGTGTACAGTGCGGTAGTTCACGGCTGTGGCTACCTCTGTGTCGGCACACGGCAGGCAGTCCGTCCGACCAGAATTGTATTATTTATTATTATATACCTACCACCTAACCGTGGTTTTTTTTTTCATTCTTTATACCGTCATAGTGTCATCCTAATTGTTACGAGTATACTACTATCTCTTTATCAACCAGTGTACAGTGCGGTAGTTCACGGCTGTGGCTACCTCTGTGTCGGCACACGGCAGGCAGTCCGTCCGACCAGAATTGTATTATTTATTATTATATACCTACCACCTAACCGTGGTTTTTTTTTCATTCTTTATACCGTCATAGTGTCATCCTAATTGTTACGAGTATACTACTATCTCTTTATCAACCAGTGTACAGTGCGGTAGTTCACGGCTGTGGCTACCTCTGTGTCGGCAGTCGGCAGGCAGTCCGTCCATCCATAATTGTATTATTATTATAATATATACCACCTAACCGTGGTTTTTTTATACCACCTAACCGTGGCAGTCCGTCCATAATTGTATACTAGTATCCAATCCATCCATCTCCATTGTTTACCTGAGGTGCCTTTTAGTTCTGCCTATAAAATATGGAGAACAAAAAAGTTGAGGTTCCAAAATTAGGGAAAGATCAAGATCCACTTCCACCTCGTGCTGAAGCTGCTGCCACTAGTCATGGCCGAGACGATGAAATGCCAGCAACGTCGTCTGCCAAGGCCGATGCCCAATGTCATAGTACAGAGCATGTCAAATCCAAAACACCAAATATCAGAAAAAAAAGGACTCCAAAACCTAAAATAAAATTGTCGGAGGAGAAGCGTAAACTTGCCAATATGCCATTTACCACACGGAGTGGCAAGGAACGGCTGAGGCCCTGGCCTATGTTCATGGCTAGTGGTTCAGCTTCACATGAGGATGGAAGCACTCAGCCTCTCGCTAGAAAACTGAAAAGACTCAAGCTGGCAAAAGCACCGCAAAGAACTGTGCGTTCTTTGAAATCCCAAATCCACAAGGAGAGTCCAATTGTGTCGTTTGCGATGCCTGACCTTCCCAACACTGGACGTGAAGAGCATGCGCCTTCCACTATTTGCATGCCCCCTGCAAGTGCTGGAAGGAGCACCCGCAGTCCAGTTCCTGATAGTCAGATTGAAGATGTCAGTGTTGAAGTACACCAGGATGAGGAGGATATGGGTGTTGCTGGCGCTGGGGAGGAAATTGACCAGGAGGATTCTGATGGTGAGGTGGTTTGTTTAAGTCAGGCACCCGGGGAGACACCTGTTGTCCGTGGGAGGAATATGGCCGTTGACATGCCAGGTGAAAATACCAAAAAAATCAGCTCTTCGGTGTGGAGGTATTTCACCACAAATGCGGACAACAGGTGTCAAGCCGTGTGTTCCCTTTGTCAAGCTGTAATAAGTAGGGGTAAGGACGTTAACCACCTCGGAACATCCTCCCTTATACGTCACCTGCAGCGCATTCATAATAAGTCAGTGACAAGTTCAAAAACTTTGGGTGACAGCGGAAGCAGTCCACTGACCAGTAAATCCCTTCCTCTTGTAACCAAGCTCACGCAAACCACCCCACCAACTCCCTCAGTGTCAATTTCCTCCTTCCCCAGGAATGCCAATAGTCCTGCAGGCCATGTCACTGGCAAGTCTGACGAGTCCTCTCCTGCCTGGGATTCCTCTGATGCATCCTTGCGTGTAACGCCTACTGCTGCTGGCGCTGCTGTTGTTGCCGCTGGGAGTCGATGGTCATCCCAGAGGGGAAGTCGTAAGCCCACTTGTACTACTTCCAGTAAGCAATTGACTGTTCAACAGTCCTTTGCGAGGAAGATGAAATATCACAGCAGTCATCCTACTGCAAAGCGGATAACTGAGGCCTTGGCATCCTGGGTGGTGAGAAACGTGGTTCCGGTATCCATCATTACTGCAGAGCCAACTAGAGACTTGTTGGAGGTACTGTGTCCCCGGTACCAAATACCATCTAGGTTCCATTTCTCTAGGCAGGCGATACCGAAAATGTACACAGACCTCAGAAAAAGAGTCACCAGTGTCCTAAAAAATGCAGCTGTACCCAATGTCCACTTAACCACGGACATGTGGACAAGTGGAGCAGGGCAGGGTCAGGACTATATGACTGTGACAGCCCACTGGGTAGATGTATGGACTCCCGCCGCAAGAACAGCAGCGGCGGCACCAGTAGCAGCATCTCGCAAACGCCAACTCTTTCCTAGGCAGGCTACGCTTTGTATCACCGCTTTCCAGAATACGCACACAGCTGAAAACCTCTTACGGCAACTGAGGAAGATCATCGCGGAATGGCTTACCCCAATTGGACTCTCCTGTGGATTTGTGGCATCGGACAACGCCAGCAATATTGTGTGTGCATTAAATCTGGGCCAATTCCAGCACGTCCCATGTTTTGCACATACCTTGAATTTGGTGGTGCAGAATTTTTTAAAAAACGACAGGGCCGTGCAAGAGATGCTGTCGGTGGCCAGAAGAATTGCGGGACACTTTCGGCGTACAGGCACCACGTACAGAAAACTGGAGCACCACCAAAAACTACTGAACCTGCCCTGCCATCATCTGAAGCAAGAAGTGGTAACGAGGTGGAATTCAACCCTCTATATGCTTCAGAGGTTGGAGGAGCAGCAAAAGGCCATTCAAGCCTATACAATTGAGCACGATATAGTAGGTGGAATGCACCTGTCTCAAGTGCAGTGGAGAATGATTTCAACGTTGTGCAAGGTTCTGATGCCCTTTGAACTTGCCACACGTGAAGTCAGTTCAGACACTGCCAGCCTGAGTCAGGTCATTCCCCTCATCAGGCTTTTGCAGAAGAAGCTGGAGGCATTGAAGGAGGAGCTAACACGGAGCGATTCCGCTAGGCATGTGGGACTTGTGGATGCAGCCCTTAATTCGCTTAACAAGGATTCACGGGTGGTCAATCTGTTGAAATCAGAGCACTACATTTTGGCCACCGTGCTCGATCCTAGATTTAAAGCCTACCTTGGATCTCTCTTTCCGGCAGACACAGGTCTGCTGGGGTTGAAAGACCTGCTGGTGACAAAATTGTCAAGTCAAGCGGAACGCGACCTGTCAACATCTCCTCCTTCACATTCTCCCGCAACTGGGGGTGCGAGGAAAAGGCTCAGAATTCCGAGCCCACCCGCTGGCGGTGATGCAGGGCAGTCTGGAGCGACTGCTGATGCTGACATCTGGTCCGGACTGAAGGACCTGACAACGATTACGGACATGTCGTCTACTGTCACTGCATATGATTCTCTCAACATTGATAGAATGGTGGAGGATTATATGAGTGACCGCATCCAAGTAGGCACGTCACACAGTCCGTACTTATACTGGCAGGAAAAAGAGGCAATTTGGAGGCCCTTGCACAAACTGGCTTTATTCTACCTAAGTTGCCCTCCCACAAGTGTGTACTCCGAAAGAGTGTTTAGTGCCGCCGCTCACCTTGTCAGCAATCGGCGTACGAGGTTACATCCAGAAAATGTGGAGAAGATGATGTTCATTAAAATGAATTATAATCAATTCCTCCGCGGAGACATTGACCAGCAGCAATTGCCTCCACAAAGTACACAGGGAGCTGAGATGGTGGATTCCAGTGGGGACGAATTGATAATCTGTGAGGAGGGGGATGTACACGGTGATATATCGGAGGGTGAAGATGAGGTGGACATCTTGCCTCTGTAGAGCCAGTTTGTGCAAGGAGAGATTAATTGCTTCTTTTTTGGGGGGGGTCCAAACCAACCCGTCATATCAGTCACAGTCGTGTGGCAGACCCTGTCACTGAAATGATGGGTTGGTTAAAGTGTGCATGTCCTGTTTTGTTTATACAACATAAGGGTGGGTGGGAGGGCCCAAGGATAATTCCATCTTGCACCTCTTTTTTCTTTTCTTTTTCTTTGCATCATGTGCTGATTGGGGTGGGTTTTTTGGAAGGGACACCCTGCGTGACACTGCAGTGCCACTCCTAGATGGGCCCGGTGTTTGTGTCGGCCACTAGGGTCGCTAATCTTACTCACACAGCTACCTCATTGCGCCTCTTTTTTTCTTTGCGTCATGTGCTGTTTGGGGAGGGTTTTTTGGAAGGGACATCCTGCGTGACACTGCAGTGCCACTCCTAGATGTGCCCGGTGTTTGTGTCGGCCACTAGGGTCGCTAATCTTACTCACACAGTCAGCTACCTCATTGCGCCTCTTTTTTTCTTTGCGTCATGTGCTGTTTGGGGAGGGTTTTTTGGAAGGGCCATCCTGCGTGACACTGCAGTGCCACTCCTAGATGGGCCCGGTGTTTGTGTCGGCCACTAGGGTCGCTAATCTTACTCACACAGCTACCTCATTGCGCCTCTTTTTTTCTTTGCGTCATGTGCTGTTTGGGGAGGGTTTTTTGGAAGGGACATCCTGCGTGACACTGCAGTGCCACTCCTAGATGGGCCCGGTGTTTGTGTCGGCCACTAGGGTCGCTTATCTTACTCACACAGCGACCTCGGTGCAAATTTTAGGACTAAAAATAATATTGTGAGGTGTGAGGTATTCAGAATAGACTGAAAATGAGTGTAAATTATGGTTTTTGAGGTTAATAATACTTTGGGATCAAAATGACCCCCAAATTCTATGATTTAAGCTGTTTTTTAGTGTTTTTTGAAAAAAACACCCGAATCCAAAACACACCCGAATCCGACAAAAAAAATTCGGTGAGGTTTTGCCAAAACGCGTTCGAACCCAAAACACGGCCGCGGAACCGAACCCAAAACCAAAACACAAAACCCGAAAAATTTCAGGCGCTCATCTCTAATTCTGACACTCGCCTGGCCGAGGCCAGGGCCAACAGCATGGTCACTTTCCATGTGAGATATTTCAAATCCACAGATTTGAGCGGTTCAAACCAATGTGATTTGAGGAATCCCAGAACTACGTTGAGATCCCACGGTGCCACTGGAGGCACAAAAGGGGGTTGTATATGCAGTACTCCCTTGACGAATGTCTGGACTTCAGGAACTGAAGCCAATTCTTTCTGGAAGAAAATCGACAGGGCCGAAATTTGAACCTTAATGGACCCCAATTTGAGGCCCATAGACACTCCTGTTTGCAGGATATGCAGGAATCGACCGAGTTGAAATTCCTCCGTGGGGGCCTTCCTGGCCTCACACCACGCAACATATTTTCGCCAAATGCGGTGATAATGTTGTGCGGTTACCTCCTTCCTGGCTTTGACCAGGGTAGGTATGACCTCTTCCGGAATGCCTTTTTCCCTTAGGATCCGGCGTTCAACCGCCATGCCGTCAAACGCAGCCGCGGTAAGTCTTCGAACAGACAGGGTCCTTGCTGAAGCAAGTCCCTTCTTAACGGCAGAGGCCATGGGTCCTCTGTGAGCATCTCTTGAAGTTCCGGGTACCAAGTCCTCCTTGGCCAATCCGGAGCCACGAGTATAGTTCTTACTCCTCTCCGTCTTATAATTCTCAGTACCTTGGGTATGAGAGGAAGAGGAGGGAACACATACACTGACTGGTACACCCACGGTGTTACCAGAGCGTCCACAGCTATTGCCTGAGGGTCCCTTGACCTGGCGCAATACCTGTCCAGTTTTTTGTTGAGGCGGGACGCCATCATGTCCACCTTTGGTTTTTCCCAATGGTTCACAATCATGTGGAAGACTTCCGTGTGAAGTCCCCACTCTCCCGGGTGGAGGTCGTGCCTGCTGAGGAAGTCTGCTTCCCAGTTGTCCACTCCCGGAATGAACACTGCTGACAGTGCTATCACATGATTTTCCGCCCAGCGAAGAATCCTTGCAGCTTCTGCCATTGCCCTCCTGCTTCTTGTGCCGCCCTGTCTGTTTACGTGGGCGACTGCCGTGATGTTGTCCGACTGGATCAGCACTGGCTGACCTTGAAGCAGAGGTCTTGCTAGGCATAGAGCATTGTAAATTACCCTTAGCTCCAGTATATTTATGTGGAAAGAAGTCTCTAGACTTGACCACGTTCCCTGGAAATTTCTTCCCTGTGTGACTGCTCCCCAGCCTCTCAGGCTGGCATCCGTGGTCACCAGGATCCAATCCTGAATGCCGAATCTGCGGCCCTCTAGTAGATGAGCACTCTGCAGCCACCACAGAAGAGACACCCTTGTCCTCGGAGACAGGGTTATCCGCTGATGCATCTGAAGATGCGATCCGGACCATTTGTCCAGCAGATCCCACTGAAAAGTTCTTGCGTGAAATCTGCCGAATGGAATCGCTTCGTAAGAAGCCACCATTTTTCCCAGGACCCTTGTGCAATGATGCACTGACACTTTTCCTGGTTTTAGGAGGTTCCTGACTAGCTCGGATAACTCCCTGGCTTTCTCCTCCGGGAGAAACACCTTTTTCTGGACTGTGTCCAGAATCATCCCTAGGAACAGCAGACGTGTCGTTGGGATCAGCTGCGATTTTGGAATATTTAGAATCCACCCGTGCTGTTGTAGCAGTACCCGAGATAGTGCTACTCCGACCTCCAACTGTTCCCTGGACTTTGCCCTTATCAGGAGATCGTCCAAGTAAGGGATAATTAAGACGCCTTTTCTTCGAAGAAGAATCATCATTTCGGCCATTACCTTGGTAAAGACCCGGGGTGCCGTGGACAATCCAAACGGCAGCGTCTGAAACTGATAAATGACAGTTCTGTATTACGAACCTGAGGTACCCTTGGTGAGAAGGGCAAATTGGGACATGAAGGTAAGCATCCTTGATGTCCAGGGACACCATATAGTCCCCTTCTTCCAGGTTCGCTATCACTGCTCTGAGTGACTCCATCTTGAATTTGAACCTTTGTATGTAAGTGTTCAAAGATTTCAGATTTAGAATAGGTCTCACCGAGCCGTCTGGCTTCGGTACCACAAATAGTGTGGAATAATACCCCTTTCCCTGTTGTAGGAGGGGTACTTTGATTATCACCTGCTGGGAATACAGCTTGTGAATTGCTTCCAATACTGCCTCCCTGTCGGAGGGAGACGTTGGTAAAGCAGACTTCAGGAACCTGCGAGGGGGAGACGTCTCGAATTCCAATCTGTACCCCTGGGATACTACCTGTAGGATCCAGGGGTCCACTTGCGAGTGAGCCCACTGCGCGCTGAAACTCTTGAGACGACCCCCCACCGCACCTGAGTCCGCTTGTAAGGCCCCAGCGTCATGCTGAGGACTTGGCAGAAGCGGTGGAGGGCTTCTGTTCCTGGGAAGAGGCTGTCTGCTGCAGTCTTTTTCCCTTTCCTCTACCCCGGGGCAGATATGACTGGCCTTTTGCCCGCTTGCCCTTATGGGGACGAAAGGACTGAGGCTGAAAAGACGGTGTCTTTTTCTGCTGAGAGGTGAGTTGGGGTAAAAAGGTGGATTTTCCAGCTGTTGCCGTGGCCACCAGGTCCGAAAGACCGACCCCAAATAACTCCTCCCCTTTATACGGCAATACTTCCATGTGCCGTTTGGAATCCGCATCACCTGACCACTGTCGTGTCCATAAACATCTTCTGGCAGAAATGGACATCGCACTTACTCTTGATGCCAGGGTGCAAATATCCCTCTGTGCATCACGCATATATAGAAACGCATCTTTTAAACGCTCTATAGTCAATAAAATACTGTCCCTGTCAAGGGTATCAATATTTTCAGTCAGGGACTCCGACCACGCCACCCCAGCGCTGCACATCCAGGCTGAGGCAATCGCTGGTCGCAGTATAACACCAGTATGTGTGTACATACTTTTTAGGACATTTTCCAGCTTCCTATCAACTGGCTCCTTGAGGGCGGCCGTATCAGGAGACGGTAACGCCACTTGTTTTGATAAGCGTGTGAGTGCCTTATCCACCCTAGGGGGTGTTTCCCAACGCGCCCTAACTTCTGGCGGGAAAGGGTATAATGCCAATAATTTCTTAGATATCAGCAATTTTTTATCGGGGGAGACCCACGCATCATCACACACTTCATTTAATTCTTCTGATTCAGGAAAAACTACGGGTAGTTTTTTCACACCCCACATAATACCCTTTTTTGTGGTACTTGTAGTATCAGAAATATGCAAAGCCTCCTTCATTGCCGTGATCATGTAACGTGTGGCCCTACTGGAAAATACGTTTGTTTCTTCACCGTCGACACTGGAGTCAGTGTCCGTGTCTGTGTCGACCGACTGAGGTAATGGGCGCTTTAGAGCCCCTGACGGTGTTTGAGACGCCTGGACAGGCACTAACTGACTTGCCGGCTGTCTCATGTCGTCAACAGTTTTTTGTAAAGTGCTGACACTATCACGTAATTCCTTAAATAAGACCATCCAGTCAGGTGTCGACTCCCTAGGGGGTGACATCACTAATACAGGCAATTGCTCCGCCTCCACACCATTTTCCTCCTCATACATGTCGACACACGCGTACCGACACACAGCAAACACACAGGGAATGCTCTGATAGAGGACAGGACCCCACTAGCCCTTTGGGGAGACAGAGGGAGAGTTTGCCAGCACACACCAGAGCGCTATATATGTATAGGGACAACCTTATAAATAAGTGTTTCTCCCTTATAGCTGCTATATATGTTTTTATATGCCAAATTAGTGCCCCCCCTCTCTTTTTTACCCTGTTTCTGTAGTGCAGGACTGCAGGGGAGAGTCAGGGAGACGTCCTTCCAGCGGAGCTGTGAGGGAAAATGGCGCTTGTGTGCTGAGGAGATAGGCTCCGCCCCTTTCACGGCGGCCTTTCTCCCGCTTTTTATGAGGTAAAATGTCAGGGGTTAAATACATCCATATAGCCCAGGAGCTATATGTGATGTATTTTTTACCATAAATAGTGTTTTCATTGCGTCTCAGGGCGCCCCCCCCCCAGCGCCCTGCACCCTCAGTGACCGGAGTGTGAAGTGTGCTGAGAGCAATGGCGCACAGCTGCAGTGCTGTGCGCTACCTTTCTTGAAGACAAGATGCCTTCTGCCGCCGATTTCTGGACCTCTTCACTCTTCTGGCTCTGTAAGGGGGCCGGCGGCGCGGCTCCGGGACCCATCCATGGCTGGGCCTGTGATCGTCCCTCTGGAGCTAATGTCCAGTAGCCAAGAAGCCCAATCCACTCTGCACGCAGGTGAGTTCGCTTCTTCTCCCCTTAGTCCCTCGATGCAGTGAGCCTGTTGCCAGCAGGACTCACTGAAAATAAAAAAACCTAAGTCTATACTTTTATTCTAAGCAGCTCAGGAGATCTACCTAGATTGCACCCTTCTCGGCCGGGCACAAAAACCTAACTGAGGCTTGGAGGAGGGTCATAGGGGGAGGAGCCAGTGCACACCACCTAGTCCTAAAGCTTTTACTTTTGTGCCCTGTCTCCTGCGGAGCCGCTAATCCCCATGGTCCTGACGGAGTCCCCAGCATCCACTTAGGACGTCAGAGAAAAATGTAATTAATACTCACCATCCCCGCTCCTAATTCCCGACCGCTGCTACCCGCTGCCCTCTGTCTCCATCTCCGGCCGCCGGCGCCGCTCCTCTGATCTATGTTGAGAGACGTCATGACGTCTCTCCCGTAGCACCAGATAGACACTAGAGGTCAATCATGACCCCTAGTGTCTATGTGCCGTTCCACAATGCCGTGCGGTGCACGATGACATCATCGCGCACCGCACAGCACTGACAGCCAGCACCGGGGGCACCACCAGAAGCGGATCTTGCCACGGTGGCGGCGCCCTCCGGAAAGGCGGCGCACCGGGCAAGATTCCCGTGCGCCAGTAGCAAGATCTGCTACTGCTTGTTATGCCACAGTGGTTTCCAAATAATGAAGCTGTTGCTGGAATCGATGGCATTCGTTTTATCCAATCAATGTCACGTTTGTTTCTTTAAAGAGAGAGAGAAATTGTCTATGTGAGTAGGGAATCCGGGCAGGTGTGCACTAGGTATTTCTCAGGACAGAACAAGGCTGTATCAGAGGAAGACGTATTGGTATGAGGAGGTCTGATCACGGTAAGTCAGGGTAAGAAATGTGCATTGTTCTCCAGCACCAGGAGCCCAGAGGCAGACAGTATGATCAAAATGGTAATTTCCTGGATTACTTAGACTTCAAACAGTTCTACAGGATAACGGGACTATGTAAACATAAATCAGCCGGCTTTGTTTGTCTGTAATATATGAACATTGCAATTCCTGGCATTGTTACACAGCTTTAACAGAACCGTCACTGTGTAATGCCAATGGCACAGTACATCACCGTCAGCTGAGCTCTCATTCAGCGTCCCAGTGGTGCCGACACAGGGAGCGTCGGCTGCTGATAGGGTGGAAGCAGCTACTTACCTGCTGGCTGCTGCTCCTCCTCTGGGATGGCACAGGGGAAGCGTGGCACAGAGCTATGAACCCACGCCCAAGACCAAGGGAGTCGAGTGGAGGGAAAACACAATAAGGGGTATATGTACTAAAGGTCGTTTTCTTTCTTTATTTATTTTTTAATCAATGTAAATCTTTCACAATTTATGTGTTTCAGGGGCTAAACCACACATTTACTAACAGATGATTTATTTTTTTACATTCATTTTTAAATGTTACTTTTAGTAGATACACCCTCAAGAGGCTCTAAAGGGGCAGATCAGGTGGTGTAGGAACCATCTGTGCTGGACCCCTCCCCAAAATTTGCTACGGATCCCGGTTGGCATGATTGCGTTTCCTTCTGCGCATTTTGGTATCACTAACAAAGAATATTTGCGGGATATGCCCCGAAAACACCCGTTATCTGAGGGTACCTGCATCATACTTCCGATTTTGCTGCCCCCTCTTCCGGGAGGGGGCAGCCTGGTCGGCAAACAGGGGGAGGGGTGTTCGGTAGTGAGGGAGCGTGTCCTGGACGTGACGGCATAAAACACGTCATTGTGCTCCACCCCCCGCTATCCAGTGCCGAGGAAACAGGCGCTGGAGAGTGGGGGGTGGAGCTATGATGATGCGATTGTGCTCAAATTGCGTCATCAGGTCCCCCTCGGACCGTCCACTGGTGCTCCGCTGCCAAGGTGGGGGGAGGGGTTGGTTGCGGGAGCTGGCGGCAGATGCGGGACACTTGCCTACCTTTCCGGGGGGCCGGGAGCACCACCCGATTTTCGGGAGCCTCCCGGCCATTCCAGGAGCGTAGGCAAGTATGACCTGCATTAGCGATCACTTAACACGTCACAGGGACTGCCTTCTATTACAGTCCCTGTCCTTTAATTTCTGATTGTGACGATAAGAAATTGTAATAATCAGGTCTAGAACCCAATCATTAATAAATAGAGCCCTTAATGTTTACACTGGAGAAAAGGTATGTCACTGTTACAAGGAACATTAATCTGAAACATTTAAATTGTCAGGTATAAGCCATAATTAGGTAGATACAATCTGAGCGCGCCCAAGATGGCTTCCTCACCTTCTGCATGCTCCTGATCACCTCCATAATTCAATATTAAGTTGGTTTTCTATTGCAGCTGTATTTAAAAAAAAAAGTAAGCTATATCCTCTGTAGTCCATTACAGATATCCCCCCGAACTGAGATCTGATACGGCTGAAAAAGATGAATCTACAGATATTTGAGTTTCTGCGAGATACTTTGGCCGGCTCCTGTGTATGAATCCAGCAAGCTACATACAGGAATTTCTGCAAAGCAAGTCTGTCATAGGGTCAGTCACTCTCTATCTGCTCAGATACAGAAGCCCCTTCCCCCTAACAGGATCACCTACTGTAGAGGGATGAAATATTGAGAACTTACTGTAGCCTATATAGGAAGCTGCAAGCACTCTCCAGTTAATTACATATTTGTGTATATATATATATATATATATATATATATATATATATCATGGACAAATAGTGGCTTTACTTTACTTTACTTATAAGTCCAGTTTTCATGTCAAGATCCTGCAATGTGTTTTGAGACACCGCAGTCAGGAATATTAGCAATTGCCACATCTCCTCCTCCTAAAAACTCCACCATGATGTTATAAGCACTTTCTCAGATATGTATATTATCAGTATGACTAATAGCTGTAATTAAGAGGACGTCACCTCTTATAGCCTATAGGGAACAGTGCAATATTAAAATCTGCATCTATACGCATGGTGTCTCAGAGGTGCTTATATTAAATGGTAACCTCCTAATTACTTTTTATTGCACATACATGATATTAAGTGCGATTGTTTTCCAGAGCATTAAAAGGAACAGCTTTCATTAAACTTGCAGCGTCTATTGTTTGACATTTACCGTAAAACCTTGGCTGAATATTGTTATTCATGTTAGCAGAATTATTCCTACCTCATCACAATGAAAATATAGATGAGAAAGAGCGATGCAATGCGGACAGGAAACAATGCAGATATACTCTATGCAAGGGCTCAAAAGTATTGTTACATATTTATTTAGGGTCTTATTTATCAAATAATATTTGCGGGACATTCCCGAAAACAGCAGTACCATGCAGTGTGATCCCTCCATTACTGACTGCAGCCCCCCATAGGAACTAGGGGCTGTGAAGCTGCCAGGCTTACCAAGCGACAGATTGCGTTAACCTATAGTAGCCTACGGGTTCCCTTTCCGTCTGTGTCCCCCACCCCCTTTCCCCGGTGACGCAAGCGCAGAGCCCAACTCCTGGCAAGAGGAACTTAGTAAATTTGCGTTAAGTTAATAATTTTCACTTTGTAAATGTATGCAAAAAAATATCGATCACAGCCACAACAAAAATGCAGATTGTGATATTTATTCCCCTTATTTTGAACAATATTGCATATAAAATATTTACATACGGGTTAGCCAATAACAGAACGTATTTTCAGTACAGAAAGAGTGTGGGTAAATCATGGTCCTAGCTCAGCAGTCTGACTTGGTGGCCCCTCCTATGGCTGCACAAGTGATACTGCTTTATATAGAGGCAGCTGTGTATGTCTTTTTCTACTGATCTCTCTGGAACCACAAACACCCCAACATTTTTCAGATATTACACATGAAAACAAAATCCATTTTCCGTGGTAACCCCAGATGCCACTGTATCTCTAACAACCATTACAGACAGCTGGATCCCCTTCCACATCAGGAGGAAAGGTCAACAAGCTGAAACTGCAGTAAGTGGAGCTGGTGTGAAATCACTGGCATGCCACCAGGGTATTTACCCACCATCCCACACAATACATTTCTGCTCAGCAAGTTTGCCAGCTTGTCACTCACATTCTGCCTGCTCAGGTAGGGATGCACCTTCTTCTTGCTGCAGAAGACATTAGCTATTATACGTCTATTATTCAGATCAGTAGTACGCAGCCCTCCATAGTAATGTCAAATAGTGGCTTCACTTGCTTGCTAGTACCCCAGGCTGAGAATCACCCACCCATACTCTTTTGTATGGAGAACTAGTGAACTCGCTATCGTCAGATGTCGTCAGATATCGCACTGTCCAAATCCACCCCCCCCCCAAAGACCAGGGGCAGTTTAGAGAGGAGAGGGCCCGTGTGCAGGATCCATGTGCTGTCTGCAGCCCAGTAGACTAGCTTTGTGCACATCCGCAGGTGGTATCTGTTGCTGCAGAGCCAACGCGGGACTCTGGAGAGATGAGTATAATTGTATGTGGCAAATGTGGGGGGGGGGTTTCTAGTTGCCTGGAAACCTCCCACCTCTTGGCCAGCGGCTCAAATTATGACAATAGCAATAGTATATGATACACTTATTAGAGGTGCCACCACAACATGCAGTTTAAAGGACAGAGCGGAGCTGCTGCACCTTCCACCAGGTTTGCTGTCTGTGTATACAGTATATGAGCCCTCGGTCAGTACACTGAACCAGAGAGTAGCTACCAGAAATAAGAGACAGGAGCCTTACTATGAGGTGGAAGAATGTGTGCTGAGGAAGTGCAGTTCTGTCTCCTACTGGTTCTGTTATGTTTGTGTGTTTATTATGAGATGTTGAACCTTTTTTTGACCACTTATTTTATTTAAATTAGTTAAATATGTTTGATACAGCCTATATTATAAACCATCTATAGTGATAAATATTAATACTGTATTCCATACAGTATCCAGTGTATAAATAGACCAATATGAACATTAGTGTTCAGGGTCATTACTAGGGTCTTCTACCGCTCCCCCAGACTCCCGCACTTGCTCCAATGTTCCGCATAATGGGAGATTGTGGACTGCATTTGGAAACCCCCCTCTAGAAATCCTGCATTTGCCACTGCAATGACACAACAACAAGGGTTAGCAGGACCGGTGGCGCTGATGATCTCAGTAGGGTAGAATCAGCCTATCCCTTGTATTGGAGGGGAGAGCGCCTCAAGATCTAAGGGGGTCATTCCGAGTTGTTCGCTCGCTGCCGATTTTCGCTATGCTGCGATTTGTTGCTAACTGCGCACGCGCATGGTACGCAGAGCGCATGCGCTTAGTTATTTTACTAAAAACTTAGCAGTTTTGCTGTGGCTTCAGCGGCGCTTTTCAATCGCTCTGCTGATCGGTGAGTGATTGACAGGAAGTGGGTGTTTCTGGGCGGCAACTCAGCGTTTTCACGGCGTTTGCAAAAAAACGCAGGCGTGTCAGGGAAAAACGCGGGAGTGGCTGGAGAAACGGGGGAGTGGCTGGCCGAACGCAGGGCGTGTTTGTGACGTCAAACCAGGAGCTAAACGGACTGAGCTGAACGCAATTTGTGAGTAGGTCCGGAGATACGCAGAAACTGCAAAGCATTATTTAGTAGCAATTCTGCTAATCTTTCATTAGCAATTCTGCTAAGCTAAGATACACTCCCAGAGGGCGGCGGCCTAGCGTGTGCAATGCTGCTAAAAGCAGCTAGCGAGCGAACAACTCGGAATGACCCCTTAAGACAGACAGAGACTGCTACTATCCACGCCTAACATGACAGGCTAACAAGATATCGCCATCAAAACAAACATCGTCATTTTTATTAACCCTTACTGAACCAATATAATCTGTCGCAGACACGGGACGGGGTGTAATGCCACCCAAGTTCGGCGGCCATGCGGGATGCTGGCCGAATTCTGACTTTTTTTTTTTTTTAAAGGGGCAATCTCTTACAAGGCAAAACCATGTGATTGCCCCTTTAAAAAAAAAAGGTCAGAGTTCAGCCGGCATCCCGCACTTGGGTGGCATTACATCCCGCCCTAGGGATTTAAATTCCGGCGTGCATATGAAATGTCTTCCTTCTCTGATTGGCTGCAGGTTGGTCCGGCCCGGTGGGTGTTCTGATGATCTCATTGGCTGCAGATTGCTCTAGCGCTGTGAATGTCGTTTTTTCTAAATATTCTTACTTGCAAATTTAATATCAAAATGAAAAAGGGAGAACACCTATTTTTTTTTATAAACAGTGATTAAAAAAATTAATCATTAATGTATTTTAATAACGAGGCCTCTTTATAAATAACTTCAAAATGCCCTGGATCCAAGTGAACTCCATATATTACACTGGCATATGCCGTACGAGAACCTGCTCTGTATTTTACTGTTATAAGTGTAATCGTCCCTGGCGTTATGTGTGACCCTCGCTGCATCCCGTATTAATGACCTGATGCATCATATAACATCAGCTCTCCCCTGTCCTGTATTTCTTCCACTGCCTGAGGCAAGATCTGAAAAGGAAGCTCGCTGCCAACGTCTGTACCCAGTGTGCAGTCTACGAACACAGTGTCATGTGGCAGCAGGGGTTTAAAGGACGTGGCAGCACTGCCAACGCGGGTTATAAATCCTTGGCGCGACGCGCCTGCCCAATCTTTCCTCATATGTCATCGGGGCGAGACGTAATTTACCCAAGAGAGCGTTTAGATGGGAACATGAACAAGTAATTTACTGCATTCCTTAAAGATGGCACCAAATTATTTATTTATGGGAGAATTCTGACAGATCGGATATTTAATAATTTATCCCAGGCAGCGACGAGACAGGGTCATCAGTAAATAATTCACTTATTATAAACTAAAAAAAACACAAGCCTTTGTATTGCAGTAAAATACCCTCATACTACCAGCGAGGATCATGGGCATCTTTGCATTTATACTTTTTCAGGGTTCCTGCTTTACCGATGTCATCCGCAGAGAGGATTGACAGGGAGCGTTTGTGGGAGGAAGCTGTGGGGGGGTCTTTGCAGCAGATATCCATCTCACAACCGTTTTGGTGGCGGGTCACAGTCAGCAACAGGGTCCTTGTGCACAGTTCCACTAGCCCTGGCATCTTAGCTACGACGGCCATTCTGAGTTCATTGGTGCAACCAATGCTTGTGTCTAGGGAGGCCAATCCTGGGCCATTTTTTCAATCCTGGGCACCGGGATTGAAAAATGGTCAATCCCGGGATTCCCAGGATTGGCTTTCAACTGTGTCCGGCCATCCCCCACGCCCCGCTCCGCCCCGCCTCGCCCCACAGTAATAAATACACTTACAGGACTACAGGGCCGGGCGGTGGGTGAGTGCAGGGGGGAGCCGGCTGCACACGGTGAGTGCAGGGGGAGCCGGCAGGCGGTAGGTGACTACAGTGGGAGCCGGCTGCACACGGTGAGTGCAGGGAAAGCCGGGAGGCGGCGCGTGAGTGCAGGGGGAGCCGGCTGCACACGATGAGTGCAGGGGGAGCCGGTGGGTGAGTGCAGGGGGAGCCGGCTGCACACAGTGAGTGCAGGGGAGGCCGGGAGGCGGCGGGTGAGTGCAGGGGGAGTCAGCAGGCGGCGGGTGACTGCAGTGGGAGCCGGCTGCACACGGTGAGTGCAGGGAAAGCCGGGAGGCGGCGGGTGAGTGCAGGGGGAGCCGGCTGCACACGATGAGTGCAGGGGGAGCCGGTGGGTGAGTGCAGGGGGAGCCGGCTGCACACGGTGAGTGCAGGGGAAGCCGGGAGGCGGCGGGTGAGTGCAGGGGGAGCCGGCTGCACACGATGAGTGCAGGGGGAGCCAGTGGGTAAATGCAGGGGGAGCCGGCTGCACACGGTGAGTGCAGGGAAAGCCGGGAGGCAGCGGGTGAGTGCAGGGGGACCCGGCTGCACACGATGAGTGCAGGGGGAGCCGGTGGGTGAGTGCAGGGGGAGCCGGCTGCACACGGTGAGTGCAGGGGAAGCCGGGAGGCGGCGGGTGAGTGCAGGGGGAGCCGGCTGCACACGATGAGTGCAGGGGGAGCCGGTGGGTGAGTGCAGGGGGAGCCGGCTGCACACGATGAGTGCAGGGGGAGCCGGTGGGTGAGTGCAGGGGGAGCCGGCTGCACACGATGAGTGCAGGGGGAGCCGGCTGCACACGGTGAGTGCAGGGGAAGCCGGGAGGCAGCAGGTGAGTGCAGGGGGAGCTGGCTGCACACGGTGAGTGCAGGGGAAGACGGGAGGCAGCAGGTGAGTGCATGGGGAGCCAGCTGCACACGGTGAGTGCAGGGGGAGCCAGCGGGTGAGTGCAGTGGGAGCCGGCTGCACACGGAGAGTGCAGGGGGAGCCGGGAGCTGGCGGGTGAGTGCAGGGGGAGCCAGGAGCCGGCGGGTGGATGGAGAGAGAGCCAGCTGCACGCAGTGAGTGCAGGGGAAGCCGGGAGGAGAAGACGGGTGAAGACCACCGTACCTTCCGGCTCTGTGGCTGCTGACAGCGCAGCGTGACCTCACAGTCACAGGTCACGCTGCGCAGAGGGACCCGGGAGGAGGGAGCCGGGCAGTGCCTGAGCGTCCTGTGGACGCTCAACGCTGATCCCTCAATCCCCGGGATTGGAGCTTCCAATCACGGACGTTTTTGGGCCTAAATCCCGGGATCCCGCTGATCCTGATCCCGGGATTGGCCTCCCTACTTGTATCTTTAAACACAATCGGCATATCGTCTATGCTGCCGGTGGGTGTCTCGGGACTAATCCCGTTGGATGCGCCATCAGCATATTTTGGGTTTAGACAACCGTCTCTAAACCAGGCTAATGACATGTTTTTGTATGCAGTGTTTTTAGCTTTACCTACACTGGAACTGGAACTCATGCTTGTATATGTGGATGGGGGTGGCGTGGCGTGGTAACGCCTAGTTTAGTGTGGCCACCCAGTTGTTGCTCAGTCTCTCCCGTCTCAGGATTCTGCACATAAAGAGGAGCAGGCAGGCGTCCCTGTACATGTACCCTTGTTTGTAACAACCTAACATGGAAATGACCAGCGCCCCTGACTGACAGGTGGGAGTAACTACAGCTCCCAGGACTTCACTATAGCATACCACCCAACATATGAAGTACAGGAAGAGGGACATCTGCGCGCACGGCGTGGTCAATGAAAAAGGGGCGTGGCTTCACGACAGTGTTGCGATCGATAGCCATGCCCCCCGATGTCACTGAGGAGGCCATGCCTCTCCCTCTGTCTCCAGTGCGCATGCGCACAGTGACTATTCTTCGCTGCTCTGCTAAGGACAGGAGCCTCCCAACTGGCAAAACCCCCCCCCCCCCACGGGACACTGGCGCAGAGGAAGGGTCCCTCATACATCTGTATGGATGCCACCCATGTGCAGCAGCTCTGATTGCTGGCCGCAACCAAAGTGAGATAGAGGCACAGCGTCCTCCATCTTAGGAAAACAAATTGGTCTGTCAGGGGGTAGTTTCTGGGAACTCAAGAACCCCCCCTGTGTGTACCACTGCTTGTGGGATTGGACACTGGGTACTGGTACATTGCTCCCTTGTTATACTCCTAGTTTAAAATACAAGCCCAAAACGGTATTACAGCAATGTCGGCCTTATAATAAAACACTTTATAGCAATTCTAGATGAGTAAAAAGTTGTAGTCTAGTGTTGCTGGTACTGTGTGTAAATGTGTATATTGCGCTAGGAGTGGAGGAGCATCGGAGTCGCACCATGCGCATCGCCATATTGCGCAAACACTCGGTGAATGTGGACACAGCTGTATGGGCTCTGGCATATTGGCTGCGCTGCTGTAGTCACATAGGGGCACTGGTTGCTGGCATACAGGCAGTGCAGCTATAGACCTGTATGGGCAGTGGCATATTGGCTGTGCTGCTGTAGTCACATAGGGGCACTGGTTGCTGGCATACAGGCAGTGCAGCTATAGACCTGTATGGGCTCTGGCATATTGGCTGCGCTGCTGTAGTCACATAGGGGCACTGGTTGCTGGCATACAGGCAGTGCAGCTATAGACCTGTATGGGCTCTGGCATATTGGCTGCGCTGCTGTAGTCACATAGGGGCACTGGTTGCTGGCATACAGGCAGTGCAGCTATAGACCTGTATGGGCAGTGGCATATTGGCTGTGCTGCTGTAGTCACATAGGGGCACTGGTTGCTGGCATACAGGCAGTGCAGCTATAGACCTGTATGGGCAGTGGCATATTGGCTGTGCTGCTGTAGTCACATAGGGGCACTGGTTGCTGGCATACAGGCAGTGCAGCTATAGACCTGTATGGGCTCTGGCATATTGGCTGCGCTGCTGTAGTCACATAGGGGCACTGGTTGCTGGCATACAGGCAGTGCAGCTATAGACCTGTATGGGCACTGGCATATTGGCTGCGCTGCTGTAGTCACATAGGGGCACTGGTTGCTGGCATACAGGCAGTGCAGCTATAGACCTGTATGGGCAGTGGCATATTGGCTGTGCTGCTGTAGTCACATAGGGGCACTGGTTGCTGGCATACAGGCAGTGCAGCTATAGACCTGTATGGGCTCTGGCATATTGGCTGCGCTGCTGTAGTCACATAGGGGCACTGGTTGCTGGCATACAGGCAGTGCAGCTATAGACCTGTATGGGCTCTGGCATATTGGCTGCGCTGCTGTAGTCACATAGGGGCACTGGTTGCTGGCATACAGGCAGTGCAGCTATAGACCTGTACGGGCACTGGCACTTGGACATGGGCACTATAGCCATGTAGCCCCAGAGTCTGCTGCTTTTGCCCTTACACATGCAGAAACCTAGGAGTCACTTCCCTTCATTTGGGAGTCTTATGGCTGTTCTGGGACAGTGTTCTATTATACGGATGTCTGATAGTTGATAGATGAGAGCAGCACCATATCAGCTGTCAACAGTGGGAATAACCAGGCATATTAAATTGTTTTGGTTTTCAATCATTTCCAACCTGGGTACCCCCCCTGGCTTCTGCTGTCGCCGGGCAATGGCGCGCTTGCGCAAGGCGTCCACCGCGCATGTGCATTTCCGACCCATTCGCACCGCAGCGATGAACCGCTGTGTGTGAACGGGTCGGAATGACCCCCATGGTTTTGTCCATTAGCTAACAAATTTGCTGTTGCGGTCAGGTCTGAATTAGGCCATGTGAACGGTGGTACAATCCTTCTGTTGCAATAGTTTGGACAGCAGGAGATCGAACATCGCAAGTAAACTTGTATAGATGTGTACGCACATATCGGCCGTAGTTTGGGGACATTGGAACGTGAGTAGGGTCGATCGAACGCTCAAATGGAAAGCTTGATTGTATAGGTGTGTACCCAGCTTTACTCTCTTACCAGGCAGCCCTTCCTGTTAGATATGCAGCTTTTCTGTAAGGTTGGCAGCTCCCTCTGTCAAAGAGGCAGCTTTTCTTAGACTTGCAGCTCTTCATAAGGTGTTGGCAGCTCTTCTCATCACCTTTAGTCTCACTGTAATGGTGCTGCCTTTGAGATATGTCACATGTCACACAGAAATATGTCACATGACTCATTTAGGAAGTGTTCTGTGATGACAAAACACTCCCGGACCATGAGGATCACCTTATTTATTTATTTATTACCAGTTATTTCCATAGCGCACACATATTCCACAGCGCTTTTACAGAGAATATTTGACCATTCACATCTGTCCCTGCACTTGTGGAGCTTACAATCTATATTCCCTACCACATGTACACGCACACACATTCATGATAGGGTTCATTTTGTTGGGAAACAACCTACCAGCATGGTTACCTACCTTGCTGCACCCTCCTCCAGGAGGAGGCAACGTGGCAGGCTAATGAAGGCGTGGCCGACGGTGAGGTGGGCTGTATGGGGGTGTGGCCAGTGGGCAGTCAGGGGGTGTGGCATCACGATTGCGTCATTATTGCCCCGGCCCCCCGCTATACAGTGCTGAGAAAACAGGCACTCTATAGCAGGGGCGGAGCTACAATGACTTGATTCAGCACGAATGGCGCATCATATCCCCTCGGACTGCCCACTTGTTCTCTGCTGAGGGCGGCCGGGGGGGGGGGGGGGGGGGGGGGGTTACGGGAGGGCTGCCATAGAAAATGGGAGACTTGCCCACCTTTCCGGGGGCCCGGGAAGACCACCTGATTTTCGGGAGCCTCCTGGACATTCCGGGAGCGTAGGCAAGTATGCCTCCAAGTATATTTTTGGGTTGTGGGAGGAAACTGGAGTACCCACTCAAGTATAGGGAGAATATACAAACTCCACACATAGCCATGGTGGGAATTGAACCCATGCCCTCAGTACTGTGAGGCAGTAATGCTAACCATTACACCATCCGTGGTGTTTTGATTTAAAACTGCTACTTTTCTAGTACTACATATGGATTAAAATACCTTGTTACTGTAAAAATAAGAATTTACTTACCGATAATTCTATTTCTCATAGTCCGTAGTGGATGCTGGGACTCCGTCAGGACCATGGGGATTAGCGGGCTCCGCAGGAGACAGGGCACATCTAAAAAAGCTTTTAGGTCACATGGTGCGTACTGGCTCCTCCCCCTATGACCCTCCTCCAAGCCTCAGTTAGGTACTGTGCCCGGACGAGCGTACACAATAAGGAAGGATCTTGAATCCCGGGTAAGACTCATACCAGCCACACCAATCACACCGTACAACTTGTGATCTGAACCCAGTTAACAGTATGATAACACAAACGAAGTAGCCTCTGAACAGATGGCTCACAACAACAGTAATAACCCGATTTTTGTAACAATAACTATGTACAAGCATTGCAGACAATCCGCACTTGGGATGGGCGCCCAGCATCCACTACGGACTATGAGAAATAGAATTATCGGTAAGTAAATTCTTATTTTCTCTAACGTCCTAGTGGATGCTGGGACTCCGTCAGGACCATGGGGATTATACCAAAGCTCCCAAACGGGCGGGAGAGTGCGGATGACTCTGCAGCACCGAATGAGAGAACTCCAGGTCCTCTTTAGCCAGAGTATCAAATTTGTAAAATTTTACAAACGTGTTCTCCCCTGACCACGTAGCTGCTCGGCAAAGTTGTAATGCCGAGACTCCTCGGGCAGCCGCCCAGGATGAGCCCACTTTCCTTGTGGAATGGGCCTTTACAGATTTAGGCTGTGGCAGGCCTGCCACAGAATGTGCAAGTTGGATTGTACTACATATCCAACGTGCAATCGTCTGTTTAGACGCAGGAGCACCCAACTTGTTGGGCGCATACAATGTAAACAACGAGTCAGATTTTCTGACTCCAGCTGTCCTTGAAATATATATTTTTAATGCTCTGACAACGTCCAGTAACTTGGAGTCCTCCAAGTCGCTAGTAGCCGCAGGCACCACAATAGGCTGGTTCAAGTGAAATGCCGAAACCACCTTAGGGAGAAATTGAGGACGTGTCCTCAATTCTGCCCTGTCCGAATGGAATATCAGATATGGGCTTTTGTATGACAAAGCTGCCAACTCCGAAACTCTCCTGGCTGAAGCCAGGGCCAACAGCATGGTTACCTTCCATGTAAGGTATTTTAAATCTACCGATTTTAAAGGCTCAAACCAATGAGATTTGAGAAAATTTAGAACCACGTTCAAATCCCACGGTGCCACTGGAGGCACTATTGGGGGTTGTATATGTAGTACACCTTTGACAAAAGTTTGTACTTCAGGCACTGACGCCAATTCCTTCTGGAAGAAAATTGATAAGGCCGAAATTTGAACTTTAATGGACCCCAATTTGAGGCCCATAGACAATCCTGCTTGCAGGAAATGTAAGAATCGACCCAATTGAAATTCTTCCGTTGGAGCCTTCTTGGCCTCACACCACGCAACATATTTTCTCCAAATGCGGTGATAATGTTGTGCGGTCACTTCTTTCCTGGCTTTAATTAAAGTAGGAATAACTTCCTCAGGAATGCCCTTCTCTTTTAGAATCCGGCGTTCAACCGCCATGCCGTCAAACGCAGCCGCGGTAAGTCTTGGAACATACAAGGTCCCTGCTGAAGCAGATCCCTTCTTAGAGGTAGAGGCCACGGATCCTCCGTGAGCATCTCTTGAAGTTCCGGATACCAAGTTCTTCTTGGCCAGTCCGGAGCTACCAGTATTGTTCTTACTCCTCTTTTCCGTATAATTCTCAGTACCTTTGGTATGAGAGGCAGAGGAGGGAACACATACACTGACTGGTACACCCACGGTGTTACCAGAGCGTCCACAGCTATTGCCTGAGGGTCTCTTGACCTGGCGCAATACCTGTCCAATTTTTTGTTGAGGCGAGACGCCATCATGTCCACCTTTGGTTTTTCCCAACGGTTCACAATCATGTGGAAAACTTCTGGATGAAGTCCCCACTCTCCCGGGTGAAGGTCGTGTCTGCTGAGGAAATCTGCTTCCCAGTTGTCCACTCCCGGGATGAACACTGCTGACAGTGCTACGACATGATTCTCCGCCCAGCGCAGAATCCTTGCAGCTTCTGCCATTGCACTCCTGCTTCTCGTGCCGCCTTGTCGGTTTACGTGGGCGACTGCCGTGATGTTGTCGGACTGGATCAACACCGGCTGACCCTGAAGCAGCGATTTTGCCAGGCTTAGAGCATTGTAGATCGCTCTTAGCTCCAGTATATTTATGTGAAGAGACGTCTCCAGGTTTGACCACACGCCCTGGAAGTTTCTTCCCTTTGTGACTGCTCCCCAACCTCGTAGGCTGGCATCCGTAGTCACCAGGACCCAGTCCTGTATGCCGAATCTGCGGCCCACTAACAGATGGGCAGTCTGCAACCACCACAGGAGAGACAACCTTGTTCTCGGTGACAGTGTTATCCGCTGATGCATGTGCAGATGCGATCCGGACCATTTGTCCAGCAGATCCCACTGAAATGTTCGTGCATGGAATCTGCCGAATGGAATCGCTTCGTACGAAGCCACCATCTTTCCCAGGACTCTTGTGCATTGATGTACTGACACAGTTCCTGGTTTTAGGAGGTTCTTGACAAGTTCGGATAACTCCCTTGCTTTCTCTTCCAGGAGAAATACCTTTTTCTGAACCGTGTCCAGAATCATGCCCAGGAACAGCAGATGTGTTGTCGGGGTCAATTGAGATTTTGGAAGATTTAGAATCCACCCGTGTTGCTGAAGCACTACTTGTGTTAGCGCTACACCGACTTCCAGCTGTTCTCTGGACTTTGCCCTTATCAGGAGATCGTCCAAGTAAGGGATAATTAATACGCCTTTTCTTCGTAGAAGAACCATCATTTCGGTCATTACCTTGGTAAAGACCCGAGGGGCCGTGGACAACCCAAACGGCAGCGTTTGAAACTGATAATGACAGTCTTGTATCACGAACCTGAGATACCCTTGGTGTGAGGGGTAAATCGGGACATGTAGATAAGCATCTTTTATGTCCAAGGACACCATGAAGTCTCCTTCTTCCAGATTCGCTATCACTGCTCTGAGTGACTCCATCTTGAACTTGAATTTCTTTATGTACAGGTTCAAGGATTTCAGATTTAGAATAGGCCTTACCGAACCGTCCGGTTTCGGTACCACAAATAGTGTGGAATAATACCCCTTTTCCTGTTGTAGGAGGGGTACCTTGACTATCACCTGCTGAGAATACAGCTTGTGAATGGCTTCCAAAACCGACGTCCTTTCTGAGGGAGACGTTGGTAAAGCAGACTTTAGGAACCGGCGAGGGGGAGACCTTTCGAACTCCAGCATGTAACCCTGAGATACTATCTGCAGGACCCACGGGTCCACTTGTGAGTGAACCCATTGATTGCTGAAAATCTTGAGTCGACCCCCCACCGTTCCTGAGTCCGCTTGTAAAGCCCCAGCGTCATGCTGATGGCTTTGTAGAAGCCGGGGCGGGCTTCTGTTCCTGGGCAGGGGCTGCTTGCTGCCCTTTCTTACCCTTTCCTCTGCCTCGCGGCAGATAAGACTGTCCTTTTGGTCGCTTTTTATAGGAGCGAAAGGACTGCGGCTGAAAAGACGGTGTCTTTTTCTGTTGGGAGGGGGTCTGAGGTAAAAAAGTGGATTTACCGGCAGTTGCCGTGGCCACCAGGTCCGAAAGACCGACCCCAAACAATTCCTCTCCTTTATATGGCAATACTTCCATATGCCTCTTGGAATCCGCATCACCTGACCACTGTCGCGTCCATAAACTTCTTCTGGCAGATATGGACATCGCGCTTACTCTTGATGCTAGAGTACAAACATCCCTCTGAGCATCTCGCATATAAAGGAAAGCATCCTTTAATTGCTCTAGAGTCAATAAAATACTGTCCCTATCCAGGGTATCAATATTTTCAGTCAGAGAATCCAACCACACTACCCCAGCACTGCACATCCAGGCTGAGGCTATTGCCGGTCGCAGTATAACACCAGTATGTGTGTATATACTCTTCAGTGTAGTTTCCAGCCTCCTATCTGCTGGATCCTTGAGGGCGGCCGTATCAGGAGACGGCAACGCCACTTGCTTTGATAAACGTGTGAGCGCCTTATCCACCCTAGGGGGTGTTTCCCAGCGCGCCCTAACCTCTGGTGGGAAAGGGTATAATGCCAATAACTTCTTGGAAATTAGCAGTTTTCTATTGGGGTTAACCCACGCTTCATCACACACGTCATTCAATTCCTCTGATTCTGGAAAAAATACAGGTAGTTTTTTCACCCCCCACATAATACCCCTTTTTGAGGTACCAGCAGTATCAGAGATCTGCAAAGCCTCCTTCATTGCCGTGATCATATAACGTGTGGCCCTATTGGAAAATACGTTTGTTTCTTCACCGTCGACACTAGATTCATCTGTGTCGGTACCCGTGTCGACTGACTGAGGTAAAGGACGTTTTACAGCCCCTGACGGTGTCTGAGACGCCTGAACCGGTACTAACTGGTTTGCCGGGCGTCTTATTTCGTCAACTGACTTTTGTAATGTGCTGACATTATCACGTAATTCCATAACTAAAGCCATCCATTCCGGTGTCGACTCCCTAGGGGGTGACATTACCATCATCGGCAATTGCTCTGCCTCCACACCAACATCGTCCTCATACATGTCGACACACACGTACCGACACACAGCAGCCACACAGGGAATGCTCTAATCGAAGACAGGACCCCCTAGCCCTTTGGGGAGACAGAGGGAGAGTTTGCCAGCACACACCAAAAGCGCTATAAATGTATATAAACAACCCTAGAAGGTGTTGTTTACTATATATGCGCTCTTAATATATAAATATCGCCAATTTATGCCCCCCTTCTCTTTGTTACCCTGTTTCTGTAGTGCAGTGCAGGGGAGAGACCTGGGAGCCTTCCTCACCAGCGGAGCTGAGCAGGAAAATGGCGCTGAGTGCTGAGGAGAATAAGCTCCGCCCCTTTTTCGGCGGGCTTTTCCCCGGTTTTTAAGAAACTGGCCTGGGTTAAAATACATACATATAGCCTTAATGGCTATATGTGATGTATTTATTTTGCCACTAAAGGTAATTATATTGCTGCCCAGGGCGCCCCCAGCAGCGCCCTGCACCCTCCGTGACTGAGTCAGTGAGCCGTGTGACAACAATGGCGCACAGCTGCCGTGCTGTGCGCTACCTTCAAGAAGACTGAGGAGTCTTCTGCCGCCTGCTTTCCGGACCTCCGTTCTGCCGTCTCTTCAGCGTCTGTAAGGGGGATCGGCGGCGCGGCTCCGGGACGAACCCCAGGCTGACCTGTGTTCCGACTCCCTCTGGAGCTAAGTGTCCAGTAGCCTAAGACTCCAATCCATCCTGCACGCAGGTGAGTTGGAAATCTCTCCCCTAAGTCCCTCGATGCAGTGATCCTGTTGCCAGCAGGAATCACTGAGATTGAAACCTAAAAAAAAACTTTTCTAAACAGCTCTTTAGGAGAGCCACCTAGATTGCACCCTCTCGGACGGGCACAAAAACCTAACTGAGGCTTGGAGGAGGGTCATAGGGGGAGGAGCCAGTACGCACCATGTGACCTAAAAGCTTTTTTAGATGTGCCCTGTCTCCTGCGGAGCCCGCTAATCCCCATGGTCCTGACGGAGTCCCAGCATCCACTAGGACGTTAGAGAAATATAAGTATATTAGAAAGTTTCTGTCACCTGTATAATACGGCAAAGCCTGCGGCCTAGTATGGTCGCAGAACTCCTCCAGGACTCCTAATATCTTTATATTTTCCAGACATTTCCATAGTGCATCACCTGTATAATGCATGCTTTTTATCTGGTGATCTTAAATGCATTATATATGATAAGCACATGCAAAATAAATCTAATGTGACTAGCCCAGCGGCAGGAAGGTTTCCCTGTCACAATGTTCTTTTCCCGTGGAATCGCTATGGATGCTTGTTCCTCAGCGGTGATGAGGACATGTGGTAGGAACCTTGCAGAAGGTAAAAATGACAAGACCAACAGCTGCCGGAACATTTATGACTGGGAACCCTGCCTGCATCTCATGCATCTCATTCGTACACATAATGCCTCTTGACTGCTTACATTAACGCCCATCTGCTTGTATGGCGCCATGCCATGCACAGTCCACTAGCTCCTGGTATGTTGGTACGAGGCTCAGCGTGTACCCGCGCTCTGAATATGACAGTTAATGGGGAGTATTACCTCAAACAGCGCTGACTGATGAGTCCGCTTGTCACCGTGTGTTTTCCCTCAGCGAGATAAGGCGCTGGCAACTGTTAGGCCTCCGGGCAATAACGTATTAAAAAAAATAATAATGACATATTTTAACTATTTCTGTGACTGCATAGAAATTCTCTTTCTGTAATTTAAGCGCATCCCTTCTAATATACAGGGACAGCTGCCACAATTGTTCTAAGTCTCTGCAGCAAAGGGTTCTGGGTAATTTTGCTCTCCATAAGTACAGAGACAGCCTGGGTTATTTTAAGTTTTCTTTAATGACACCAGAAGCCATTTGGCACACTCGTCGTACTGCAAATCCTGCCGGAAATTAGGAGAACTTTGCATACGAAAGAAAGGACAGCGTTCCACTCGTTTTAGCAACGTAGGCGGTTTGCTCACTTTGCAAGCTTGTTTTCTACCTCATGTCGGAGAATCCCGCCCACCCACTACGTCCGTAGCAGCATCTGTGACGACAAGACTGTGGCATTTCGCGAACTGTTCACTATGAAATCTATGACTAGCTGAATGGGGATCTCTCAGTCAGAACTATAGTACCTTATTTTATCTACAAAGATGACTGTTACATTCTCTTTGTTAGATTATATCAACAGTAAACGTCAAGAGCACACTTGAAGTCACTTAGGGGGTCATTCCGAGTTGATCGCTAGTTAAAAATGTTCGCTGCGCAGCGATTAAGTAAAAAAGCGGCACTTCTGCGCATGCGGCGCAGTGCACACGCGCGACATACTTTCACAACGGGTGAAGTATTTTTATACAAGGTCTAGCGAAGCTTTTCAGTCACAATGGCAGCCGCAGAGTGATTGACATGAAAGTGGCGTTTCTGGGTGTCAACTGACCGTTTTCAGGGAGTGTTCGAAAAAACGCAGGCGTGCCAGGAAAAACGCAGGCGTGGCTGGGCGAACGCAGGGCGTGTTCGTGACGTCATATCCGTAACTGAATAGTCTGAAGTGATCGCAAGCGCTGAGTAGGTCTGGAGCTACTCTAAACCTGCACAATTTTTTTTTGTAGCCGCTCTGCGATCATTTTGTTCGCACTTCTGCTAAGCTAAGATACACTCCCAGTGGGCGGCGGCATAGCGTTTGCACGACTGCTACAAACTGCTAGCGAGCAATCAACTCGGAATGACCCACTTAGCACGGTGTAAAATGGCTACTTTGCAGCATGAAAGCACACTTTTTCCTGTCATTCCCAACATGCAAACAGACTTGAAATGTATACTACTTCTAAGGGGATGCGATTAATATACCACCTGTTGTGATCCCGGCGTTCAGGATGCCGACAGGCGGGGAAATGGCGGCGCTCGGAATCCCAACCGCAGCCCGGTATTCCCACTCAGGTTGTTGGTACACACCACCACCCGAGTGGGAATATAACCTGTGACGAGCGAAACTCGTGCCCAAGGCGTGGCAAGCGCAGCGAACACGCGAGGGGACTTGTTGTCGGAATTCCGGCTGATGGGAAGCCGCTGTCTGTATAGTTCTCCTAGGGATCACAGCATGGATCCAATAAAATCACACTGAGAAATTTCATAAATAGGCCTCCGGGTTTTTTTTTGGTAATAATGTCATTTATTTCTAGTAAAAGAATAGTCTGTATAGTGTTTGATGTCACTGCCTTCTAGTGAAATGGCAAGCTGCATGCATCATTGGTTCAATCCCTTTAACTGTACCCAGGTAATGGATACACTTCAAGGGATACTTTCTCCCACTGCTGCCTTTCAAAAAGAACGCAACGGAACGCTGTGACAGAAGTTCTCTTGAACAATCATGTCATATCCTGAATGATGTATTGCTGTAAGGTCAGCGGACGGAGCACCACGCTAGTAGAGTTACCACTCCTCTGGGTTTGCAGCGGACAGTCCAGGAATCTAAAAATCTCCCTGGAGTCCAGAGCTGGTTAAAGGTCCATACACATTAGACGATGTTGCTCTGTGAACGACGTCGTCTAGTGTTTCCCCTGCTGGGCAGGCCGGTCGGCGGCCGCCCTGACACACTGAGCGATATGACCGCTCATATCGCTCAGTGACGTCATGCCTCCGCCGGCCGTGTATGCAGCTCCTGGACGACCGTCCAGATAGAGCATGCGTGCACTGCCGACAGCGGCGATCGTTGCCGCCCCGCGGGGCCGTGCATCGGTCGTCGCTGGCGGCATACACACTTGACGATAAAATGAGCGGCGTCGTTCAGGGAGCGGAAAAACGAGTGACGTATGGGCCTTTAATCCCAGACAGTATGCCCAAAGCAGCTGTCTGATTGACGCTGTGGGCCGCTGCGGGAGGGGGCGGCACGGCGGCGTTAGGCCGTTTTGTGGGCGCAGTCCAGCCAACACAGTCGTGGCCGGACCGTGCGGGGGGGCTCAGCGGCTGCGTGACGTCACAGGGCAGCAACGAGTAACCCCTGGCCAGGCGCAGGAGCTGCGCTGGCCGTGATTTACTCTTCCAAGTACAAAAGAATTTCCGCCGTGCGATGCTTTTGTACTTGTGCGGGGAGGGGGGCTTGACATGCGGGGCGGACTAACCCTGTGCTGAGCCTCCCCCCGCATGTCAGTGTCAGTGATCGTAGCTGTGCTTGATTTAGCACAGCTATGATCAGGTTGGAATGACCCCCATAGGCTGCTGCAATTGTTGATGGTGGACGTGGCGGTGCGCCCTTGGCTTGCACATTCCAGCACAGACTAGTGCACAAGGGGGAGGCTGAAACTAGCATCTGCATTATCATACCTGCGATTCCAGCAGTGGGCGTTAGAGCTGCAGCAGCATTCACCTCTGAATTTGCCCCAGCGTGGTCTCTGAATGATGCTGATCCATCCGTATCATGTGTTACATTATTATTGCTAGAGCAAGCAATACAGAAATAGCACTGCTTCCACTTACATATAAACAAGGTTGCTCTTATCTGGACAATGCTGTGGAACATACGGATGCAGTTCATGTGTATGTAACAGCTACCTAATACCTATACCACTCATTTTTTACTTATATATCCACAATAAATAGTGAGTGATCTACTGAGTACACAAACAGCAACAGCACCACCTAGAGGTAGAGAGGAAGTATGACAAGACTTATATCTCCAGTGTAACAAATATGACTAAACATAACTAGAGAACGGGCGATACAGACCTGTTTAATAGGTGGATGTGGGATTTTACACCTTAAAGACAGCTCGCTTGTGTTCTGTCGCTTACATCAGGAAGAGGTTACTCCACACAAGAGAGATTGTATAATAATCCTAGTGATGAAAATAATGGAATAATCAGCTTTTACTTATATTTGGGCGACAAAGACAAAAAAACAAAATGCCTTTATCGGACACATGTGGGGCCTGAGTCAGATTATTTGTAACAACGTATGAGAAAGAAACGCAAAGAACCCTTATGGTGAATGCGTTACACAGAGTGCGCGCACAAAGCGCCTAATTCAGACCTGATCACTCGCTAGCAGTTTTTGCAGCGTTGCGATCAGATAGTCGCCGCCCACCGGGGAGTGTATTTTAGCTGTGCAAGTGTGCGAACGCATGTGCAGCCGAGCAGTACAAAAAGATATTTTGCAGTTTCTGAGTAGCTCTGGACTTACTCAGCCGCTGCGATCACTTCCGGTCCCGGAATTGACGTCAGACACCCGCCCTGCAAACGCTTGGACACGCCTGCGTTTTTCCAACCACTCCCAGAAAACGGTCAGTTGCCACCCACACAAACGCCCTCTTCCTGTCAATCTCCTTGCGCTCGGCTATGCGAATGGATTCTTCGTAAAACCCATCGCACAGCAACGATCCGCTTTGTACCCGAGCGACGCACCTGCGCATTGCGGTGCATACACATGCGCAATTCTGACCTGATCGCAGCGCAGCGAAAAAAGCTAGTGAGCGATCAGGTCTGAGTTACCCCCAAAGGCGGGAGGCGGCCTGAAATTACGCAAAAGAAGAGTCCATCTGGTTTGCGTGTGATGGGACTATCAGCGATGAAAGCGAGCTATGTTCTCACACGCACAGCCTCTTCCACCGTTCCATGCTCTGGTGGGGGATGGTGCACCGAAGGTGGAGTGTCATCAGTCTCCGGCGGGGTTGCAGCATGCAGGGATTCTGAGTGTGGGAAACTCAGTGCTGGCACAATAAGGTGCACACCGGAACACCAGGGGAACGGCTGAAACCAGCATTTGCATATTACCGCTGCCGGGTCTCATAGACGCAAGGGCAGTAGCCACCTCTGAACCAGGCCCACGAGCTGCTGTTAGATAGGGATTACCTTTGAGCAGCCAAGAATGAAATAGCTTTAGAGAAATTGTGATGTTTTGCAACATTTTGGGCAGACTATTCCGTTTCATGTGACGTTCTGGCGATACAGGTCCTAATCCAGAGATGTACGTAAACCCGACGTTTCTGCACACCTCCGGAAACCTGATGACTGATGTGCTTCTGGCGTTTGGGGCGGCATCAGGCAGCAATTTGGAAAACGGGGGAGTGTCCTCAGATGCAGCGTGATTTCACCGGACCTCCTGAGTGACCCTGAGGGTAGTAGATCCGACGTCCAGTACTCAGCAAATCTGAAACTCCGGCAGTGGGCGTCTTATAACTTATAAGACGCAGCGGCTGTGTGAGTAGCGCCCACCTCTAAATCAGCCCCACAATCTTCAACGGGGACGGGGATTCCGCTAATAGTTTGCTTAGACCTCAATGTTATCTGTGACTGAGGCCTTCTGCTGGCAGCTTACCTGTTGATGGCATTTGCATATCACTGGCATTTAGGGTGGAAATATCCCGGAAACCTGGATAATAGCCTTACATACAACTTACAGCATAAGACAGAGGAAAGTGCTGTCTATGCTGTATTGTTAAGGGCCCCATACATTAGAACGATAATGCCCGATTTCATCCAATTTCTGCCATGCAGGCCGATATATCGGGTGAAATCAGACAATTTGAACGTGTTTCTGATGCGATGCGCGTTCCCGTGAGGGTCGGATTGGCTCCCCTAGGGCACCATACACTAACGCGACATGTCCGACCGTCATGTCGCAGGCGATCACCCCGGCAGCCTCCCAGGCGGCAGGATCGGCCAAGATACATCGGATGCGGTCCTTTTTGCATACAATGTATCTTGGGTGATCCCAGCCATGGCTGCGGGAACTGACATAACACGAGTGCAGCACTAACGATCTAGGGGAGCCGATCCGACCCTCATGGGAACGCGCATCGGATCGGAAGCACCTCCAAAATGCCTCAATTTCATCCGATATATCGGCCCGAATGCCCGAAACTGGCATTATCATTCTAGTGTATGGGGCCCTTTATACCGGTTCCCGCAGGCATGGCTGGTATCGCATACGATATATTGCATGCAAAATGTACCAAATCGTATGGAATCGTATGGAACCACTCCTGGGAATCTCCTGGGAGAGTTCAAGGGAAATCGCCTCCGACTTCATATCTTTCAAATATATCGACCAGTGTGAAGGGCCCTTAAGGGTGCCCATCTGGAGCGTTCAGATGACGCTCTAGAGGGCACTGCAGCAGTGATACTGGCTGCAGGGGCTGTTACATTCACCCTGCTAGCTGGAAGACAGGGCCATGATACCCATTTTGTGGTTCGATAAGTAGCAGAAAAATCATCAGGACCAGGGGCCATATTAGGCTGCAGGGTCTTTGGGAAGAGACAGTACTTCCTACAGAAATTGGCTTAATCATGAAGCTGTTTGACTCATTAGAGATCTAAGGGGATCATTCAGATCTGATCGCTGCTGTGCGTTTTTCGCACAGCAGCGTTCAGATCAGAACTGCGCATGCGTATATGCACCACAATGCACAGTCACGTCGGACAGCTACAACAGGCATCGGCGGTCAGCGACGGGATGGTGCAAAGGATCCATTCGCACAGGCGTACGCAAGGTGATTAGCAGGAAGTGGCCGTTTGTGGGTGGCAACTGACCGATTCCAGGGAGTATCTGGAACAATGCAGACGGACTCAAGCGTTTTGAGGGAGGGTGTCTGACGTCAGCTCCGGCCCCGATCAGCAGGATTCAATCGCACTGGAGGTGTAAGTCCTGGGTTGCGCACGGACTCCGCAAACTGATTTTTAGCAGCTCAGCGTACACACGGGATCCCACACTTGCACAGCGAAAATACACTCCCACTGTAGGCGGCGACTATCTGATCACAGGACTGCAAAAAACGCAGCCCAGCGATCAGATCTGAGATTGTAAGCTTGCGAGCAGGGCCCTCCTACCTCTATGTCTGTCTGTTGTTCCCCAGTTTTGTTCTATAACTGTTGTTCTAATTGTAAAGCGCAACTGAATATGCTGCGCTATATAAGAAACTGTTAATAAATAAATAAAATTACCCCAAAGTACGATTACAGCCAGCCAGGAATGAGTCAGTAGGAGTTAATAGAGAGGATTCTGTGGACGGTGACCGTGTAAGACGAAGAATTTCTTTTTAAAGTCTGCAAATCCATTGCAGATGTCTTGAGGATGTTTTAGCAAAGTACCCCTGTGATCTCTACTCTAATTAGGAAAGAAGCCAATTTACACTTATGGAGTTTCCGCCCCAATAAAGATCCTGCTTTACTGGCTGCTGAATAGCATGTTTGTCTGACTCAGCAAATCTGATTCTCAACGACATGAGCGAATACTAAATTCAGTTTCTCTCGCTTCCAGATTATTTTAATCATGGTGATGGGGTTAGGGGGAGATGTATGTGGTTTGTGTCACCACTGTAAGGGGGGGATTTATCAGAGCTTGGAGAGAGATAAAGTACCAACCAATCAGCTCCTAACTGCCATGTTTGAAAAATTCTAGGAGCCAATGGGTTGGTACTTTGATAAATACTATTTCTGCTTAAGCTAGGTACACACCTGAATGATTTTACACACGTTCCGACTGGGGTACAGTATATGTGTGTCTCCGATAGTGTGACATGCTGCGGCCATTTGTGGGCAGAACGGAGGCAGCGTCAGCCCTGTTTTCTGGCCAAGCCGTAGCCAGTGGCTGCATCCTTGGATGTAGTTTTACTGGCCCCGGCAGTGTGATAACCTGTCCTCAGACGCAGCAGCAGATCACAGCAGCCGGCTCTGGGCGTCTTGTTACTTAAGACGGGAGGCAATCAATTTGCCGGCTGTTGGGATCTTGGAGGTCACGATCCAGACGTCGGAATCCCAACAGCCGGCAAAAACCGGCAGCTGGAACACGGGCTCACAGGGGCTATTCCCACTCGTGGGTGTCCACGACACCCACGGAGTGGGAATAGATCCTGTGGCGAGCGCAGTGATCCACCGAGCCCACAACGTGGTGACCGCAGCGACCCCGCAAGGGGACTCGTAGCGCTCGCCCCGCTGCCGGCATTCTGGCAGGATACTGATAGCCGACATCCCGCTCACCGGTATTACATACGTATTCCCTTAAGACGTCTCTTGTGGCTTTAGCATATTTCCGCACAGCGGCTGTGTACAAAGATGCAGCGCTGGGTTATTAGCGTCCACCTCTGACCAGCCGCGTAACCTTTACAGTAACATATAGGTAATATCTGTGGGCAGCAGGGCAGGAGGGGTAATGCACTCTGGAAGTGAGAGCGTTTGCAGATGAGTAAGGTTCCCTGCGATTATAACATTCCTGTTCACACATCTATAAGTATGGAAGACAGCCGGTTCAGAAATCCAGCGGGGGCTGAGTTTGGGGCGTAGGTGTGACACACATGGAACTGGTTTCTGTGTTACATATCCCTATAAGAAATCTACCTCCTGTGCCCAGTGATGCCGAGAGAGCGGGGAAGATGGTACAAATGACCCGGGCCCAGGTCTGATGGAGGGGCCCAGTGAGGGCCCAGAGGGGGCCTCAGGCCCCCCTTCCCTTACATGGCAGCTGCTGCTCTTTTCCTCAGCCCAGCACATGGTGCTGTGTGCTGAGCTGCAGTGTGGTCATGCAGGGGCTTAAAATACTATTTTTTCTGTATTTTTTTTCTAAGGGTGCATGACCACGCCTCCTGCGATTAGTAGAGATGAGCGGGTTCAGATTTACGCGGTTCTTAACGCCAGAATTATCGCAAAATCAGATTTTCCGGATTTTTCTGATTGGCTAACCAAAACATGTGACATCCAAGAGCCAATAAGGAGATTTGAGTAAATCTGAGTAAAACGGAACCCGCTCATCTCTAGTGATTAGGCCACTTCCACTGAAAAGTACCTGGGTCCAGCCGGGCTCTCAACTGCCCTGTCTGTGCCAGAGATGGCCGCCGTGTCCATGCTAAACGCAGAATGAGTTTCTTCCATCACGCATACGCATAAGTCGCACTGCGTACGTGCCGCGATGGTCTTGTAACGGCGGTCACCGTGAGGATTTATTCGCAGAGTGATTGGCAGTCAAGGACCATTTCTGGGCGGTATCAGGGGAGTGGCCACTCAGACGTAGGCATGTCACAGCCATTTATGGGGCATGTCACAGCCATTTACGGGGCGTGTCACAGCTTGTGACAGCGATCCCGTACGCAGTTACAATGGCTCCGGCGTCATACTGCCAGCAGCTGCCAGCAGCCATGCTGTACAACTACACTGCTACTGAGATCGATGTTTACCCGATGTGTGTCCGGTGGCTGCGCCTTTGTACACAAGCGGTCAGAGGCGCCGATTAACGGTGTCTCTATACAACTCCCGGCCGCTGTGACATTTGCATATTTGCGCACGCCCGCTACGTACAAATAGCAGCTGCGATGGCATTTGCCTACATCTGTGAATCAGGACCAGGGTTCCATTTGGAGAGGAGGAGATCTATCAAACATAGTAACCATTGATTAATCTTACAGCAGCAGACACAGGATAAATACAAGGGGGGGTGGACAATAGCAAATATATCATTATCCAGGAAAGATAGGGAGGTCATTCCGAGATGATCGCTCGCTAACTACTTTTAGCAGCCGTGCAAACGCATAGTCGCCGCCCACAAGGGGAGTGTATTTTCACTTTGCAAGTGTGCAAACGCGTTTGCAGCTGAGCGGGACGAAAAAGTATTTTGCAGTTTCTGAGTAGCTCTGGACTTACTCAGCCCTTGCGATCACTTCAGCCTGTCCGGTCCCGGAATTGACGTCAGACACCCGCCCTGCAAACGCTTGGACACGCCTGCGTTTTTCCAACCACTCCCTGAAAACGGTCAGTTGACACCCACAAACGCCCTCGTCCTGTCAATCTCCTTGTGGTCGGCTGTGCGAATGGATTCTTCGTTAACTCCATCGCCCAGCAACGATCCGCTTTGTACTCGTACGACGCGCCTGCGCATTGCGGTGCATACGCATGTGTAGTAACCTGTTCACTGCGCTGCGAAAAACGGCAGTGAGCAATCAGCTCGGAATGGTCGCCATAGTCCAGTGGTGTCTGTAGAGAATGTTAGCAGTGGGGAACTACATGGTACTCACCCGTCCAATGGATAGCCTAAATTCAGTAGACTACCGATAGTAATAGTATTTGCGGGGGTGCCAGGCGAATAAGATACAGGAATGACTGCTCTTGCCTCTCCAATGGGCAGGTACACAGGGTCCAGACATTTAGGAAGGGTACTCGTGCTCGGTCCACCTAGGGATAGGAGAAAATAGGTCCAAAGATATCTCCATTAATTGTTTATAACACTAAATACGATTATCAAGGTACTTTAAGGAGACACATGGGGGATGGATTCAATTAGCCCCGGTATTTTTTTTTTTTTTGTGCAAAGAAACTGCAGTTTTTGCCGTGTTTTATTTATTTTTTTCATCTTTTTGCGACCCCCCCGGGCTATTCAAAATAATAAGAATTTACTTACCGATAATTCTATTTCTCGGAGTCCGTAGTGGATGCTGGGGTTCCTGAAAGGACCATGGGGGGGATAGCGGCTCCGCAGGAGACAGGGCACAAAAAGTAAAGCTTTAGGATCAGGTGGTGTGCACTGGCTCCTCCCCCTATGACCCTCCTCCAAGCCTCAGTTAGGATACTGTGCCCGGACGAGCGTACACAATAAGGAAGGATTTTGAATCCCGGGTAAGACTCATACCAGCCACACCAATCACACTGTACAACCTGTGATCTGAACCCAGTTAACAGTATGATAACAGCGGAGCCTCTGAAAAGATGGCTCACAACAATAATAACCCGATTTTTGTAACTATGTACAAGTATTGCAGACAATCCGCACTTGGGATGGGCGCCCAGCATCCACTACGGACTCCGAGAAATAGAATTATCGGTAAGTAAATTCTTATTTTCTCTATCGTCCTAGTGGATGCTGGGGTTCCTGAAAGGACCATGGGGATTATACCAAAGCTCCCAAACGGGCGGGAGAGTGCGGATGACTCTGCAGCACCGAATGAGAGAACTCCAGGTCCTCCTTAGCCAGGGTATCAAATTTGTAGAATTTAGCAAACGTGTTTGCCCCTGACCAAGTAGCTGCTCGGCAAAGTTGTAAAGCCGAGACCCCTCGGGCAGCCGCCCAAGATGAGCCCACCTTCCTTGTGGAATGGGCATTTACAGATTTTGGCTGTGGCAGGCCTGCCACAGAATGTGCAAGCTGAATTGTACTACAAATCCAACGAGCAATAGTCTGCTTAGAAGCAGGAGCACCCAGCTTTTTTGGGTGCCTACAATATAAACAGCAAGTCAGACTTTCTGACTCCAGCCGTCCTGGAATTATATATATATATATATATTTTCAGGGCCCTGACAACGTCTAGCAACTTGGAGTCCTCCAAGTCCCTAGTAGCCGCAGGCACCACAATAGGTTGTTTCAGGTGAAACGCTGACACCACCTTAGGAAGAAACTGGGGACGAGTCCGCAGTTCTGCCCTGTCCGAATGGAAAATCAAATATGGGCTTTTGTAAGACAAAACCGCCAATTTTGACAATCGCCTGGCCGAGGCCAGGGCCAACAGCATGGTCACTTTCCATGTGAGATATTTCAAATCCACAGATTTGAGTGGTTCAAACCAATATGATTTGAGGAATCCCAACACTACGTTGAGATCCCACGGTGCCACTGGAGGCACACAAGGGCTGTATATGCAATACTCCCTTGACAAACGTCTGGACTTCAGGAACTGAAGCCAATTCTTTCTGGAAGAAAATCTATAGGGCCGAAACTTGAACCTTAATGGACTCCAATTTGAGGCTCATAGACACTCCTGTTTGCAGGAAGTGCAGAAATCGACCTAGTTGAATTTTTTTTTTTTTTTTTTTCCGTGGGGCCCTCCTGGCCTCACCCACGCAACATATTTTTACCACATGTGGTGATAACGTTGTGCGGTCACCTCCTTCCTGGCTTTGACCAGGGTAGGTATGACCTCTTCCGGAATGCCTTTTCCCTTAGGATCCGGCGTTCAAACCGCCATGCCGTCAAACGCAGTCGCGGTAAGTCTTGGAACAGACAAGGTCCCTGCTGGAGCAGGTCCTTTCTTAAAGGCCGATGCCACGGTTCCTCTTGGAACAGACATGGTACTTGCTGAAAGCAAATCCCTTCTTAGCTCCCGAGGCCATTAGTCCTCTGTGAGCATCTCTTGAAGTTCCGGTTACCAAGTCCCTCTTGGCCAATCCGGAGCCACGAGTATAGTTCTTACTCCTCTATGTCTTATAATTCTCAATACCTTGGTTATGAGAAGCAGAGAAGGGAACACATACACCGACTGTTACACCCACGGTGTTACCAGGACGTCCACAGCTATCGCTTGAAGGTCTCGTGACCTGGCGCAATACCTGTCCCATTTTTTTGTTCGGGCGGGACGCCATCATGTCCACCTTTGGTCTTTCCCAACGGTTCACAATCATGCGGAAAACTTCCCGATGAAGTTCCCACTCTCCCGGGTGGAGGTCGTGCCTGCTGAGGAAGTCTGCTTCCCAGTCGTCCACTCCCGGAATGAACACTGCTGACAGTGCTATCACATGATTTTCCGCCTAGCGAAAAATCCTTGCAGTTTTGTCACTGCCCTCCTGCTTCTTGTGCCGCCCTTTCTGTTTACGTGGGCGACTGCCGTGATGTTATCCCACTGGATCAATACCGGCTGACCTTGAAGCAGAGGTCTTGCTAAGCTTAGAGCATTATAAATTTGTTCTTAGCTCCAGTATATTTATGTGGAGAGAATTCTCCAGACTTGATCACACTCCTTGTGTGACTGCTCCCCAGCCTCTCAGGCTGGCCTCCGTGGTCACGAGCATCCAATCCTGAATGCCGAATCTGCGGCCCTCTAGAAGATGAGCACTCTGTAATCACCACAGGAGAGACACCCTTGTCCTTGGATATAGGGTTATCCGCTGATGCATCTGAAGATGCGATCCGGACCATTTGTCCAGCAGATCCCACTGAAGAGTTCTTGCGTGAAATCTGCCGAATGGAAGCGCTTCGTAATAAGCCACCATTTTTACCAGGACTCTTGTGCAATGATGCACTGACACTTTTCCTGGTTTTAGGAGGATCCCGATTAGCTCGGATAACTCCCTGGCTTTCTCCTCTGGGAGAAACACCTTTTCCTGGACTGTGTCCAGAATCATCCCTAGGACCAGCAGACGTGTCGTCGGAACAACTGCGGTTTTGGAATATTTAGAATCCACCCGTGCTGTCGTAGAACTACTTGAGATAGTGCTACTCCGACCTCCAACTGTTCTCTGGACCTTGTTCTTATCAGGAGGTCGTCCATTTTCTTTGAAGACGAATCCTCCTTTCGGTCATTACCTTGGTAAGGACCCGGGGTGCCTTGGACAATCCAACGGCATCGTCTTGAAACTGATAGTGACAGTTCTGTACCACGAACCTGAGGTACCCTTGGTGAGAAAAGGCAAATTTTGGGACATGGAGGTAAGCATCCCTGATGTCCCGGGACACCGTATAGTCCCCTTGTTCTTTGCTATCACTGCTCTGAGTGACTCCATCTGGATTTGAACCCTTGTAAGTGTTCAAATTTTTCAGATTTAGAATAGGTCTCACCTAGCCTTCAGTACCACCATATAGTGTGGAGTAATACCCCTTTCCTTGTTGTCGGAGGGGTAAATTTATTATCACCTGCTGGGAATACAGCTTGTGAATTGTTTTCAATACTGCCTCCCTGTCGGAGGGAGACATTGGTACAGCAGACTACAGGAACCTGCGAGGGGGGAAACCTCTCGACATTCCAATCTATACCCCTTGGATACTACTTGTAGGATCCAGGGGTCCTGTACGGTCCCAGCGTCATGCTGAGAACTTGGTAGAAGCGGTGGAGGGCTTCTGTTCCTGGGAATGGGCTGCCTGCTGCAGTCTTCTTCCCTTTCCTCTATCCCTGGGCAGATATGACTCTTATAGGGACGAAAGGACTGAGGCTGAAAAGACGGTGTCTTTTTCTGCAGAGATGTGACTTAGGGTAAAAAACGGTGGATTTTCCAGCAGTTGCCCTGGCCACCAGGTCCCATGGACCGACCCCAAATAACTCCTCCCCTTTATACGGCAATACATCTTTGTGCCGTTTGGAATCTGCATCACCTGACCACTGTCGTGTCCATAAACATCTTCTTGCAGATATGGACATCGCATTTACTCTTGATGCCAGAGTGCAAATATCCCTCTGCGCATCTCGCATATATAGAAATGCATCCTTTAAATGCTCTATAGTCAATAAAATACTGTCCCTGTCAAAGGTATCAATATTTTTAGTCAGGGAATCCGACCAAGCCACCTCAGCTCTGCACATCCAGGCTGAGGCGATCGCTGGTCGCAGTATAACACCAGCATGTGTGTGTATACTTTTTAGGATATTTTTCAGCCTACTATCAGCTGGCTCCTTAAGTACGGCCCTATCCGTAGATGGTACCGCCACTTGTTCTGATAAGCGTGTGAGCGCCTTATCCACCCTGAGGGGTGTTTCCCACCGCGCCTTAACTTCTGGCGGGAAAGGGTATACCGCCAATAATTTTCTATCGGGGGAAACCCACGCATCATCACACACTTCATTTAATTTATCTGATTCAGGAAAAACTACAGGTAGTTTTTTCACCTCACACATAATACCCTTTTTTGTGGTACTTGGAGTATCAGAAATATGTAACACCTCCTTCATTGCCCTTAACGTGTGGCCCTAAAAGAAAATACGTTTGTTTCTTCACCGTCGACACTGAAATCAGTGTCCGTGTCTGGGTCTGTGTCGACCGACTGAGGTAAATGGGCATTTTACAGCCCCTGACGGTGTTTGAGACGCCTGGACAGATACTAATTTGTTCGCCGGCCCTCTCATGTCGTCAACCGGCTTGCAGCGTGTTGACATTGTCACGTAATTTCCATAAATAAGCCATCCATTCCGGTGTCGACTCCCTAGAGAGTGACATCACCATTACAGGCAATTTGCTCCGCCTCCTCACCAACATCGTCCTCATACATGTCGACACACACGTACCGACATATAGCACACACACACAGGGAATGCTCTGATAGAGGACAGGACCCCACTAGCCCCTTGGGGAGACAGAGGGAGAGTTTGCCAGCACACACCAAAGCGCTATATTTTACAGGGATAGCCTTATAATAAGTGCTCCCTTATAGCTGCTTTTATAAAATCACAATTTCGCCAAATTTTGCCCCCCCTCTCTTGATTTAACCCTGTTTCTGTAGTGCAGTGCAGGGGAGAGCCTGGGAGCCTTCCTGACCAGCGGAACTGTGTGAGGAAATGGCGCTGTGTGCTGAGGAGATAGGCCCCGCCCCCTTTTCGGCGGGCTCGTCTCCCGCTTAAAAATGGATTCTGGCAGGGGTTAAATATCTCCATATAGCCCCGGAGGCTATATGTGAGGTATTTTTTGCCAAAAAAAGGATTTTCATTGCTGCCCAGGGCGCCCCCCCCCCAGCGCCCTGCACCCTCAGTGACTGCCGTGTGAAGTGTGCTGAGAGCAATGGCGCACAGCTGCAGTGCGCTACCTTAAGAAGACTGAGGAGTCTTCTGCCGCCGATTCTGGACCTTCTTCTCTTTTCAGCATCTGCAAGGGGGCCGGCGGCGAGGCTCCGGTGACCATCCAGGCTGTACCTGTGATCGTCCCTCTGGAGCTAATGTCCAGTAGCCAAAGAACTAGCCAATCCATCCTGCACGCAGGTGAGTTCACTTCTTCTCCCCTAAGTCCCTCGATGCAGTGATCCTGTTGCCAGCAGGACTCACTGTAAAATAAAAAACCTAAGCTAAACTTTTCTAAGCAGCTCTTTAGGAGAGCCACCTAGATTGCACCCTTCTCGGCCGGGCACAAAAACCTAACTGAGGCTTGGAGGAGGGTCATAGGGGGAGGAGCCAGTGCACACCACCTGATCCTAAAGCTTTACTTTTTGTGCCCTGTCTCCTGCGGAGCCGCTATCCCCCCCATGGTCCTTTCAGGAACCCCAGCATCCACTAGGACGATAGAGAAATTAATTTTAATTACCCCCGATAATTGGATCCCCCTATGGTGTCTTTCTGCACAAGCTTCAGACCTGTAAGCAAGCAACAAGTTATTCACTTAAGTATGGATCCCTGGACCAGACATGTAGATCAGGAAAAGCCTGTAGTTGTGTGCTGTATGTGGCTTGCATCATTACTATCCACTTGTCATACAGGAAGTGTTTGTTACACAGGTTTTGTAATACTGGAAGTGCTGCTGGAGTCCTGATATAGTAGCTTGCAGATATTAAAGGAACACTTCTGCAGTTCTCCAGAGTCCTGTGGTGATTTGCATCTGGGACTGGATGCCTCATGTAGTTATATGATGATGGTTATAGCCTCAGATGATGTGGGAGGTCCAGAACCTTCTCTAGGCTTCTTCATAATAAACATTTGCCTTCCTTCTCTGTCATGAGCTGGGAAGGGAAGTTCCAGCACTACCTGATTCTATTCCTTCTAAAAGGCCAAGATATTTCCAAGGCTTTCTTCTTACTGAGCGTTAAGGGTGCTAGGAAATCAGAGAGCCAGAACCTCATACTGCAATATTGCGGAGTGCTGCTATAATGGCTCCTTTGGCCTTGTCGTGCGTATAGTAAACATCCACATCTTGGGGGTTGGCCTGAGAAACATGGGCATAAAGTTGGAGGTACCCTGTCCATAACAAGCTGCCAGTGAGGGCACTAAATAGGAGTATAGCTTTCTATAATGAAATGTACTCTGGTATTCTGCGGATCGAGGGGAAGATGTCTCAAGACTTGGAGAGAGATAAAGTGGATAAGTTGTGCAAAGTAACCAATCAACTTAAATTATAACTGCCATTTATCTAGCACAGTATTTGAAATGTAAGTCAGAAGCTGATTAGTTGCTTTGGACAAGTTTCCACTTTCTCTCTCTCCAAGTCTTGATACATCTCCCCTCAAGAGTTTCCTCCTTTCTCCATTCTACACATTCTTATGCATATCTGATGAATATTTCAAATCATTAGCAGTCTGCTGTACATGTGTTTTAAACATGGACACTACTCTTCTCTACAATATATTTAGAAAAAAGAATACCCCATCAACCCGACATTACCTTAATATCCCCCACATTTAATAAGAAGCGACCCACATTAACATAATAACCCCCACAAGCAACAATATGAATTGTGTCAATGGATCCGATATGATATACCGGCAGACGCAGGCTTGAACTGGCCCACAGGGGTACAGGGTTATCCACCGGTGGGCCCCACTGCCTGGGGCCCCACCTTCTGCTCTAAGGATCAGGTTCTAGACTGTGCACTTGAATTATACATTATACATATGTTACCTTATACTGGACTATGGTGTATTTTCTACAGTGCATTGCTGTTATTAATCTGGTACATTATCATGCATGCAGCAGCTGAATTTACTGTATATATTTATGAAGGGGCCCAGATTTTGCACTCTCTAATGGTTAGTCAAACCAATGAGGTGGCAGGCCACACCCCCTAAAGTGGATCAGCCCTTTAATAGTCAAACACTACCATCATAGAGAGGGGGGGGGGGGGGTGTCAATGGAATCTGTTGCCCCTTTGGGATAGGGGCTAATAATGATATGGTAAAATATGCGCAATTCTCTCCCCCATCATCCACAGTCCTGCTACGGGGGCAGTTGTCACGGAGGCATCCTATTAATGCTTTTAACTGGTGGTATGTAATGGCCCCATCCACCAGCAATAAATTGCTGCAGTGTCCCCATCCCTAGACGGCCGGGTTGGAGAATTAAGCATTTTTAACATGTTTCATTTCTACAATTCCTCGACGGACCTGATCACGACTGGCCGACACTCGGCGGATCCGGTCTGCGGATGGGCGGTGCAGGCAGGTCAGGGAATTGCAGCCGCTGATGTATGGGCGCCAGTACTCAGCACAAATTGATTCTTTCCCTTAAAATAATTGTAATTATAACTTTAACGACAAAATGGCGCTCCATTTAGCTGTGCTATGTAAAAGAGCTATTTTTTTATAATTATACGACATGATCTGATTACGGCTTCAAAAATACAGAATAAATCGGGGTCAAACCTAGGAGCCCCGAGGATCCTTTCCGGAACCAATCAATATGCGCACCCAGCGACCTGGCTCCCAGGAAAGGTTAATTAATGGTGTGCCAGTCAGTGCCCTGATTGCACAAAAAGAAACAAACTGCAAACTTTTTTATTATTTTTTTTTTGTATGATTTTCACAGGATTCCTCGTTCTTTGTATTCCCTCTGTGTCTTCCTCACATCTCAGGCAGTAATTCAGCATTCCCTGGGTTGTAATTTGTTTTTCAGAGCGGCGCTGGAGAGAGGGGGGGGGGGGGGGGGGGGGGTATGCAGGGGGGGGCGGGGGGGGGGGGGCTGTGTGATAAAACCTGCAGTAACATCATAGCTGTGACCCAACAGGGGGAATATAAACATCTTGTAAACCCCACAAAGTGACTCTGTCGCTCCGGCAATGTGTTAGGCGCCACGCGCTAGAGGCTTACAGAAACTGTTCATTAACGACGCATTTAGCATCTCTTGTAATAACACAGGCTGTAATGAATTCATTTAGAAATCCCGCTGATGATGTCTTATGGCTTTGGAGAAGAATTCCACTTTAATCCGGCAATCTCTAATGCATCATTAACACAGCGGGGCCCAACAGGAGGAGGGGGGGGCAGAGGGGGGAGAAAAAAAACAACAAAGAAAGTTTGAAGCCTGATTAACTCTTTCCTTTAATTAGTAGCATTTTCACAACATGAATGGAACCTGCATATCTGTGTTTAAGTGTATAGAATCTAGGCCAGTGTTTCGCAGCCTCGCTTCTCAAGGCACAGTCACAGTCCAGGTTTTAAGGTTAGATCAGTTATTTTGATTTAAGCACCTGTGCTCAAGCATGGATATCCAGGGACTGTAATAGCCTTTACCATTGACATGAAAATCCCGGGTTATTGCACATGAACATGAACGTGTATCAACCCGGGATTTTTGTCAGTGGAAACAGCAAAACCCGGGTCCAGTGACCCGGGAATCCAAGCCTGCTAGCGAGCAGGGTTTTTCCCGCAAAGATTACGTGGGTTCAGTATGACTTACCGATGGACGAGATCAGGCGGTCAGTATCCGACAGCCCCCCATTTAGCCCCCTAACCCTCACCTTTTCCCTACCCTAACCCTCCCTGTCTGGTGTCTAACCCTAACCCTCTCTTCCCCACTGCCTAGCCCTCCCTTCCCCACTGCCTATACCTAACCCTCCCCTAGGTGCCTAACCATAACCCTCCCTTCCCCACTGCTTAACCCTCCCTTCCCCACTGCCTAAACCTAACCCTCCCGGCCTGGGGCCTAACCCTAACCCTCCCTTCCCCACTGCCTAAACCTAATCATCCCCGCCTGGTGCCTAGCCCTCTCTTCCCCACTGCCTATACCTAACCCTCCCCGCCAGGTGCCTAACCCTAACCCTCCCTTCCCCACTGCTTAACCCTCCCTTCCCCACTGCCTAAACCTAACCCTCCCGGCCTGGGGCCTAACCCTAACCCTCCCTTCCCCACTGCCTAAACCTAATCATCCCCGCCGGGTGCCTAGCCCTCCCTTCCCCACTGCCTAAACCTAACCCTCCCCGCCAGGTGCCTGACCCTAACCCTCCCTTCCCCACTGCCTAACCCTCCCTTCCCCACTGCCTAAACCTAACCCTCCCGGCCTGGTACCTAACCCTCCCTTCCCCACTGCCTAAACCTAACCCTCCCCGCCAAGAGCCTAACCCTCCCTTCTCCACTGCCTAAACCTAACCCCCCCCCCACCCGCCTGGTGCCTAACCCTCCCTTCCCCACTGCCTTACCCTCCCTTCCCCACTGCCTAAACCAAACCCTCCCAGCCTGGTGCCTAACCCTAACCCTCCCTTCCCCACTGCTAAAACCTAACCCTCCCGGCTTGGCACCTAACCCTAACCTCCCCTTCTATGTGCCTAACCCTAACCTTTCCGTGCCTGCACCCTAACCCTACCCCCCCTTCTGCTGCCTAAAGCCACCCCCCCTTCCCCATCTCCCGCAGCAGTGCGTCCCACTGTTAGGACGATCGGATGCTGGCTGCCAGTATCTTGACGCTGGCATCCTGCTTGGCGTCGGTATTTAGACGTCAGGATTGTGTCCTCCCTCGGGATTCCGGCGTCGGTATATCGACCGCCGGGATCCCGTCAGCTTTCCGGATCCGTTTACAGCATAGGAAGAGTGGGCCGCTTGGAGAACCCTGAATGGTGTCTCAGCCAGGTCACATCTGGGATGGACCCGTGTACATAATCCCGAGTGCGACCCGGCTTTGTAATCTGAAAGGAGCCTCAGTGTGCCATGACAACGACGTTGGGAAACACTGGTTTAGACTACGCTCATATACTAGAGTTTTGGAACATAGCAGTGCACAAGAGACGGCAGGAACAGCAGAGGTAAGGACCTCATGGGGACAGGAGACAAGTCTTGCTTGTTATTGCACTGCTAGTACGGGTAATTGCAGAGGTCAGTCACACCTCCTTCATTATCACTAATGGGCCGCTACACATGAGGAAACACATGTTTTTTTGTAACAGGCCCATTCATTATTAAGGACCCGATGGAGCCAGCAAATATTCAGCAAACTCCGGGGTTGGGGGGGCTATGCGCTAACTATGCTGATGTGCAGAGCGCGGTACGGGAGCTGTATGGTCTTGCACAGAGCTGGCCAGTTACAGCTCAGCCACCAGCGGGCCCACTCTCACACACAACAGAGAGGGAAGGATCCCGGGATAGGGTCCCCCCCGGCTTCCCCTCCACCGTGCCCCCGATCCCTCCACAACAAAGAGGAAGTGAGACATCCCAGGGTGTAATGTGCTGCCTGCTGCTTAGTACAGCTAATACGGTCGGTCCACCCCTGCAGAGACACCTTTTAAATTCACTTGAAACACGTAGGCCGGATTCTCTCTCAGACAAGTCATTGGCATAAAACAGCTCTAGGATATGCTTTATTTCCAACAAGAGTAAAATGAAAACCTATTTATCTCTAAATCATTTCACTATCAATCGCAAGATCATTTTAGCGGCATTTAAATATTGTGTCGTTTTGCCTGCAAACATTTAATATGCTTTAGTGCGTTCTGTGTATACTGGTGGAATTACTGATTAGCAGCAGGCAGACAATTTCATTCACTACACAACTTACTCAAGGTAACGCGTTTAAAAAGAAAAAAAAGTCTTTTATAAATAACACTGTAATATGTTGTGTAACAGAAGTTCACGTTTTCCAGGAAAAAGGATAACATAGGCTTTATTATAAAGCGCGATCTAAACTAATTCCCTAGCAAGAATAACTTTATTTATTACCAGTTATTTATATAGCGCACATATTCCGCAGAGCTTTACAGAGAATATTTTGCCCATTCACATCAGTCCCTGCCCCAGTGGAGCTTACACTCTATATTCCCTATCACATGTGCACACAGACACACATTCACACTAGGGTTAATTTTGTAGGGAGCCAATTAACCTACCAGTATATTTTTGGATTGTGGGAGGAAACCGGAGTACCTGGAGGAAACCCACGCAAGTACGGGGAGAATATACAAACTCCACACAGTTAGGGCCATGGTGGGAATGGAACTCATGACCTCAGTGCTGTGAGGCAGTAATGCTAACCACTACACCATCCGTAAGTAGATTAATACTCAAGTAATTATAATAGCATTTGACCTTAAAAAGGATGCGGTGAGGATGGCAGCTGTTGGGATCCCAGCAGTCGGAGTACCGAATCCGGAATCCCGTCACTCGTCAGAATGCCGATGCCAGAATCCCGACAGGGTTAGGAGGCCGACGCCGGAATCCCGACCGTCAGTACAGTGGATGGGTTAGGGATAGGGCGGGGTTGCGGGGATATGTAGGGATTACACACATCAGGTCTGCGCCTTCCCTCTGATGTCCAGCTGACTCAATTACTGTTGTTGCTGGTGGGGGATATTAATGTAATGCGGGGGCCATTGACGTTTCTATAATGGGTGTAATCTGTTCGGTGCACACGGGCTCCTGAGTCCAGGGGGCCCGCACCGCACACACTGCACCCATATTCTAATACTCACCTTTCCAGAGTCCAGCGCCGGGCGCTGTTCTTGCGGCCACAGTAGCGTGCGCAGTAGCCAAATTGGTCTCCGGAACATGGCAGGCGCCATGTTTCTGGAGACCTGAGAATGCGCAATAGACTCCGGTATATTGCCAGAGTCTACTGCACCATGCAGAGGAGGGGGCCCACCTGGAGGTGCACACGGGCCCCCTCCTCTGTTAAGGCGCCCCTGGCGGGGGGGGGGGGGGGTCCTTTTTATTGAATGGTACTTATTAATGTAAGGAGGGGTTGATAAAGGGGAGGGGCTTGTATAAATAACAATAATTTTCTGAATATACATGCAATGATTCAAAAATAATAAAGTCCAATATATTTCAGAAAGTTTTTTTTTTCTAGACTAATTTTGATCCATGTACAAAAAATACGTCAACACAAGATGTTCCGCATGTACTAAAGGCAGCTGTGACGTTCCCTGACTTTACCAGCATGCCTTGCTACAGTTTTGCTATTTGGCCATGCTAAAACTGTTGCACGGCATACTGGGATGTGTAGTTCAACAACAGCTGGCGGACCGAAGGTTCCCCATCCCTGCTTTAAAGACATCATTATTGCATAGCCAAGCTGGGAGATGACATGAATAACAGGGGGGAGGACATAAAGTGACCTGTCTGTGTGAGTGTGGAGGGGGCTGTAAGCCATTACTTGTCTAGGGCCCCTCAGCGCTGTCTGGGCCCGGGAGCCGCTGCATCTGCCACGCCAGCTAGGGGTTAATACCTGGCTTTCCATTATCTCTCTCTGCATCTCTATCAGCGGTGGAAATATCATCTGATGGAGCAGATGAGGACCATACAGCCTGCATAAGTATGAGCTATTGCAGCCAGCGCTGACAGATTACCCTGCAATATAATAGAGGCGACGGGCTCATTAGGTATTAATGCGGATGTGATGCGTTATTCTGCAGAAATTAATTGAACGCATTAGTTAATGCTTATTTATTGCAACATTATCATGCGGGATCAGTACACCAGACCGTGGTGATTCCTCCATAACCATCATTTGTGTCACATTTCAAACAGTCCTCGTTAAATATATGCCTCCTCCAGAAAGCTTTAATCTCCCGTCATTAGGAGACAGGCAATTTGGTGGCATTCGGAGACAGTGCCTGTGAAGCCTGTGCTTTGTTATAAAGGGGGGGGGGTATGGTGAATACTTCTCATCGTATTACACCTGGAATAATAATAACACTATTCAGAATAATGACAACATTATCCTCACTGGTTACATATATACACACCAGGGATCAAAATATATAGGGGGTGAGGGCTGTATCATTACCCCACTCCTTGTTATTGCTTTAGAACATGATTAATTAAAAGGAGAATGTTCCACACACACATATGTGTGATGCCTGGCGTTATAATATATTCCTGCATATGATAAGACACAGCTGCTGCATATCGGGATGTAGTCATTATGGTGACACGTACGTCAACAGTTTTGATGTCAACATCGTGTAAATGCCGTCAACATTATGCCCCCGGGGAGGGGTGCTTGGGGGGGCGTTGAGACCGCTAGAGTGGCCGCAGCCGGTAGACCAGTGGCGTTTTTGCGACTTTCTAATCATGTCACCGCATACTTACCTACTCTCCCGGATTCTGCGGGAGACACTCGGTTTTTCGAGTAGTCCCCCTCAGCCCCGGAAGAGTGGGCACACCTCCCGCATTCTGCCCACTTCCTAGTGAAGTGGGCAGAATGTGGAGAAAGATACAGCAAAATCGCGGACTGGTGGAACCTAATGACGCGGTTATACGATAATCGCGTCATTTAGCTCCGCCCCCTGTGCAAATATTAACCTACTGTGGGCTTTTCCTGGCGAGTAGGCGGGGCTTAATGATGTAATTATCTCAACCCCGCCCTCGTCGCCACCCACCTGCTTCTCCTCTCCGGGCATCTCCCGGAGAGGAGATTTGAGATGTCAGTAAGTATGTGTCACCGTTTTACGTCATGTTGAATGTTAATAATAAGATTTTACTCACCGGTAAATCTATTTCTCGTAGTCCGTAGTGGATGTTGGGACTCCGTAAGGACCATGGGGAATAGCGGCTCCGCAGGAGACTGGGCACAACTAAAGAAAGCTTTAGGACTACCTGGTGTGCACTGGCTCCTCCCACTATGACCCTCCTCCAGACCTCAGTTAGGACACTGTGCCCGGAAGAGCTGACACAATAAGGAAGGATTTTGAATCCCGGGTAAGACTCATACCAGCCACACCAATCACACCGTATAACTCGTGATACTATACCCAGTTAACAGTATGAAATATAACTAAGCCTCTAAACAGATGGCTCAACAATAACCCTTTAGTTAAGCAATAACTATAAACAAGTATTGCAGACAATCCGCACTTGGGATGGGCGCCCAGCATCCACTACGGATTACGAGAAATAGATTTACCGGTGAGTAAAATCTTATTTTCTCTGACGTCCTAAATGGATGCTGGGACTCCGTAAGGACCATGGGGATTATACCAAAGCTCCCAAACGGGCGGGAGAGTGCGGATGACTCTGCAGCACCGAATGAGCAAACTCTAGGTCCTCCTCTGCCAGGGTATCAAACTTGTAGACTCTTGCAAAAATGTTTGAACCCGACCAAGTAACAGATCGGCAAAGTTGTAAAGCCGAGACCCCTCGGGCAGCTGCCCCAGAAGAGCCCACTTTCCTCGTGGAATGGGCTTTTACAGATTTAGGGTGCGGCAGTCCAGCCGCAGCATGTGCAAGTTGAATCGTGCTACAGATCCAGCGAGCAATAGTCTGCTTAGAAGCAGGAGCACCCAGCTTGTTGGGTGCATACAGGATAAGTAGCGAGTCAGTTTTCCTGACTCCATCCGTCCTGGAAACATATATTTTTCAGGGCCCTGACTACGTCCAGAAACTTGGAATCCTCCAAGTCCCAAGTAGCCGCAGGCACCACAATAGGTTGGTTCACATGAAAAACTGATACCACCTTAGGAAGGAATTGGGAATGAGTCCTCAATTCCGCCTTATCCATATAAAATACAGATAAGGGCTTTTGTATGACAAAGCCGCCAATTCTGATACACGCCTGGCCGACGCCAAGGCCCATAGCATGACCACTTTCCACGTGAGGTATTGTAGCTCCACGGATTTAAGTGGCTCAACCCAATGCGACTTCAGGAAATCCAACACCACTTTGAGATCCCACGGTGCCACTTGAGGCACAAACGGGGGCTGACTATGCAGCACTCCCTTAACAAAAGTCTGAACTTCAGGCAGTGAAGCCAGTTCTATTTTGGAAGAAAATCGATAGAGCCGAAATCTGGACCTTAATGGAACCCAATTTTAGGCCCATAGTCACCTTCTGACTGTAGGAAGTGCAGAAATCGACCTAGCTGAAATTTCTCCTTTGGGGCCTTCCTGGCCTCACAGCACGCAACATATTTCCGCCATATGCGGTGATAATGGTTTGCGTTCACTTCTGTCCTAGCTTTAAATAGCGTAGGGATAACTTCCTCCGGAATGCCCTTTTCCTTCAGGATCCGGCGTTCAACCGCCAGGCCGTCAAACTCAGCCGCGGTACGTCTTGGAACAGACAGGCCCCCTGCTGCAGCAGGTCCTGTCTGAGCGGCAGAGGCCATGGGTCCTCTGAGATCATTTCTTGGAGTTCTGGGTACCAAGCTCTTCTTGGCCAACCCGGAACAATGAGTATAGTTCTTACTCCTCTCCTTCTTATTATTCTCATTACCCTGGGTAAGAGAGGCAGAGAAGGGAACACATACACCGACTGGTACACCCACGGTGTTACCAGAGCGTCCACAGCTATCGCCTGAGGGTCCCTTGACCTGGCGCAATATCTTTGTAGCTGTTTGTTGAGGCGGGACGCCATTATGTCCACCTGTGGCCTTTCCCAACGGTGTACAATCATTTGGAAGACTTCTGGATGAAGTCCCCACTCTCCCGGGTGGAGGTCGTGTCTTCTGAGAAAGTCTGCTTCTCAGTCGTCCACTCCGGGAATGAACACTGCTGACAGTGCTAACACATGATTTTCCGCCCATCGGAGAATCCTTGTGGCTTCTGCCATCGCCATCCTGCTTCTTGTGCCGCCCTGTCGGTTTACATGAGCGACCGCCGTGATGTTGTCTGACTGGATCAGCACCGTCCGGTGTTGAAGCAGGGGTCTAGCCTGACTTAGGGCATTGTAAATGGCCCTTAGTTCCAGAATATTGTTATGCACACCAGTGCCTGCAGGAATGTACTGGTGTCAGAACTGTTATGCACTCCAGTGCCTGCAGGAATGTACTGGTGTTTGAACTGTTATGCACACCAGTGCCTGCAGGAATGTACTGGTGTCTGAACGGATAGGTATGCAAAACAAATGAACTCACAGACAGACTGGGGAATATGACATTACATACACAGAAGGTGATAGGGTAACAAAATACACACAAAGTGAACAGAGAAGCCCAGAGGCTAAGGAACTGGGTGTCTCCCTAGTATTAGTAATGCTCAGATGGGAAAAGCAAGATGTTGTGTTTTAATACGTAGAGAACCCGAAATGCTGTTGTTAAGGGCAACAGCAAAACCCTAAAGGGTTACCAACGGGTGTGGCAGTAAACTCCTTGGTCAGAGATGGAATGATAGACACAAGGAGAGTCTCCACAATCCTAATTCTCACTTGCAGTGCACAGGTTCAGCTTACTGCCACTAAACTGACACCTGACACCTTGCACAGTGAGACAGGATTTAGGCAGGCAAGTCTTAGAATACAGCCGCAAACTTGCTAAGTTCACAGAGTAGTAAAAGAACCCCAGCAAGTTAAACGACTGACTCCAGTCTTACTGCTAGGTCTGGATTGGCAGAGTGTAGTACCAAATCCCCAGGCCTATTTGCAGTAAGCAACAATAAATACAAAGCTACACAGTACTGGCTAACTTTCAGGAACTGACTAACCAACAAAGATTCAGCAGCATCTGCTTAACCTGGGAAGAGGCCTTATAAAGCAGGTGCTGTCCACGCCCCACTCAGACCTCACAGACTGTGAGCACAAAAACCAGCACCGGATCCCCTGCCGTGCACAGAGCCTGTAACCACTGCACAGCAAAAGACCCGAACCGGAGTATCAGCTGCGCTCAGGTTACTCCGCTAGCACTTGTCTCCCGGTTGCCATGACGACGTGGCAGCACAGGGCAGGAGACCCTAACAGTACCCCCCCTCTGACGAGGGGTCAAAGAACCCCTACCACCGGGTTTATCGGGGAACTGCGAGAAGAAAGAGCGTATCAGTCTGGGGGCATGAAGATCACAACTGCGCACCCACGACCGCTCCTCCGGGCCATACCCCTTCCAGTGCACCAAAAATGACAGCCGACCCCGAACCATCTTGGAGTCAAGAATCCTTTCAACAACAAACTCCCTCTGGCCACGTATCAGAAGAGGGAAAGGTCTTCCACTGGAAGAAGGATTACTAATCGCCCGTTTTAAAAGGGAACAATGAAATGTTTTATTGATACCCAAAGAACGGGGCAGATCTAACTGAAATGCCACCGGATTGATAACCCTGGTGATCTTATAAGGGCCGATGGACCGGGGGCCTAACTTATGAGATGGCTGTCTCAACTTCAAATTCTTGGTAGACAACCAGACGAAGTCTCCTAATTTGAAGCTGCAGGGTCTTTTCCGCTTATTAAAAACCCTTTTGGTCACTAATGACACAGACACAAGGGCTTTCTTCACTTTCCGCCAAATACCTCTAAGGACCGAAACCACAGAGGAACCACCAGGCGTGGAGTCCAAGGGGTCAAAAGAATTGGCCTTAGGATGATGCCCATACACACAAAGGAAGGGAGAGATCCCTGTAGCAGAGTGAGCCGCGTTGTTATAGGCAAACTCCGCCATGGACAGATGAGCAACCCAGTCAGTCTGACACTTGGAGACATAACACCTGAGGAACTGCTCCAAGGACTGGTTCACCCTTTCAGTCTGCCCATTAGACTGCGGATGGTAGCCTGACGACAAGCTGACAGAAATCTGGAGATCGGAACAAAATGCCCTCCAGAATTTGGCCACAAACTGGGATCCGCGGTCAGAGACCACATCAAGTGGCAACCCGTGGAGACGCACAACATGCAGCATAAATAATTCAGACAGGCGTCTGGCCGATGGCAGCCCAACCAGTGGAACGAAGTGCGCCATCTTCGAAAACCTGTCAACGACAACCCAGATGGCTGTCATCCCCGAGGATTTGGGCAAGTCCACCACAAAATCCATTGAAATGTGGGTCCATGGCTTAGATGGGATAGAGAGTGGATGTAATGGGCCAACAGGAACCCCTCTAGGAGTCTTATTTCGGGCACAGATGTCACATGCCCGAACCCACTGATCCACATCCTTAGCCACCGAGGGCCACCACACCGCCCTAGATAGCAACTCCCGAGTTCTGGCAATACCCGGGTGACCTGCCGACTTCTTGGCATGGAATTCCAGGAACACTCGCTGTCTTAACCTAGGAGGCACAAACAAAAGACCTACCGGAAGGTCTGGAGGAGCCTGCTCCTGTGCTCTAAGGACTAATGATAAGAGGTCCTGGGTAATGCCCACTTTAATACATGATGGGGACACAATGGGCAACGGCTCCTCGGTGGTCTCCTGGATTGGAGCAAAACTCTGCGAGAGCGCATCAGCCTTGATGTTTTTTGACCCAGGGCGATATGTTATCAAAAAATTAAAGCGAGCAAAAAACAAAGCCCATCGTGCCTGCCTGGCATTGAGACGCTTCGCTGACTCTAAATATGCCAGATTCTTATGGTCGGTGAGAATTGAGACCACAAACTTAGCCCCCTCAAGCCAGTGTCTCCACTCCTCGAGTGCATCCTTAATAGCCAACAATTCCCGGTTACCCACGTCATAATTCATCTCGGCAGGCGAAAATTTACGGGAAAAGTAAGCACAGGGATGAAGGCGATTATCAGACACTCCCATCTGAGAAAGCACTGCCCCAATTCCCATCTCAGAGGCATCCACCTCCACCACAAAAGGACGCTCTGGATCTGGGTGTCGCAGCACCTTGGCCGATACAAATGCCCTTTTGAGACGGGCAAAAGCCGCTTTAGCCTCACAAGACCAGTGAGCAACATCCGCCCCTTTCTTAGTGAGTGCCACCAAGGGCGCCACTATAAACGAAAATCCAGCGATAAATCGTCTATAAAAATTCGCAAAGCCCAGGAAACGCTGAAGCGAATTCAAACTAGTGGGCTGCACCCAATCCAGGACTGCCTGTACCTTGGAACCCTCCATTTGGAAACCTTCTGGGGAGATAATATATCCTAGAAATGCGATTTGCTGAACTTCAAATTCGCACTTCTCCAGCTTCGCCCCAAGCCGGTGGTCTCTGAGTTTCTGGAGGACTAAGCGTACATGCTTCCGATGTTCCTCCAGGGAATGGGAGAAGATTAGGATGTCATCTAAGTATACAACTAAGAATCTATCCAAATATTCCCTGAGCACATCATTCATGAAATCCTGGAAGACTGCCGGGGCATTACAGAGCCCAAAAGGCATCACCAAATATTCATAATGCCCTGAGTGGGTATTAAAGGCAGTCTTCCATTCTTCGGATTAGATTGTACGCACCGCGTAGGTCAATCTTAGAAAAAATGGTGGCAGTACGAAGCTGGTCAAACAAGACCGAAATGAGGGGCAGTGGGTATGAGTTTTTAATCGTGATACGGTTCAATTCCCTGAAGTCGATGCAGGGTCGCAACGAACCGTCCTTTTTACCCACGAAGAAGAACCCCGACCCAACTGGAGACTGTGAAGGTCTGATAAATCCCTTAGCCAAGTTCTCCTGAATGTACTCTGCCATAGCCTGAGTCTCAGGACGTGACAGGGAGTACAACCTACTCTTGGGAAGCTTAGCATTTGGCAACAAATCAATGGCACAGTCATAGGGGCGATGGGGAGGTAGTACCTCTGCAACTTTTTTGGAGAACACGTCCGCAAAATCTGCATAACACCCTGGCAATCCTGGCAAACTTAGCTGCGAGAGCCTGACTGGAAGGCTCAAGCAACTCCTGAAACAATCAGTACCCCAACTAAGAATCTCCCCAGAGACCCAGTCAAATTGAGGATTGTGGGCCCTTAACCAGGGTAACCCCAACACCAATGGGGCAAAAGTACAGACAGTCACATAAAAGGACAATTTTTCAGAGTGTGTGGCTCCAATAAACAAAGAAATCTGGCTAGTGCAAGAGGTAATTTTACCTTGGGATAATGGTTCCCCGTTTAACCCACAAATCTCAATTTCCGATGCCAAGGGTACTAAGGGAACAGAGTGTTTCAGGGCGAATTGGCGGTCCATAAAAACCCCGTCGGCCCCACTGTCCACAAAGGCCTCAGTCTTGACAGTTTGACCGAGGATCTTCAAGGTCACCGGAATGATAAAAGTCTTCTTGGGAAATTCTGACTTCTGGCCTGACAGGATATTTCCCATCACCCTCAGGCCCTGAAGTTTTCTGGCTTTTCTGGGCATGATACTACCACATGACCTTTATTCCCACAGTACAAACACAACCCCTGCTGTCTCCTCCGCGTCTTCTCACGCGAGGAGAGGCGGGTAGCCCCAATCTGCATAGGCTCCTCAGAAAATTCCTCAGAGTCTGAGGTTCCCTTGGGAAAGAAGGAAACCTCAGTCTCCCTTTCAAGCCTACGCTCTCTCAGCCGTCTATCCACCCGGATGGATAACTGCATGAGCTGATCCAAGCTATCAGGCAAGGGATATTGTACCAGTTGGTCCTTTATCTGGTTAGAAAGACCTCTTCGGTACTGGTGTCTCAGGGCTGGGTCATTCCACTGGGTATCATGGGCCAACCTCCGAAACTCCGTACAGTAAACCTCAACTGGCCTTCGCCCTTGCTTAAGGATCGAAATCTGAGCCTCGGCTGAGGCCGTCTTGTCAGGGTCATCATACAACATGCCCAGTGCCGTAAAAAAAGCATCAACACTTTTAAGCGACGGACAGTCAGGCTGCAACCCATATGCCCAGACCTGTGGGTCTCCTTGTAGCAAGGAAATCACTATGCCCACCCGCTGAATCTCCGACCCAGAAGACTGAGGCCTAAGCCGGAAGTATAGCTTGCAGCTCTCCTTGAAACAGAAGAACTTGCGAGCGATCTCCAGAAAAACGATCCGGGAGATTTACTTTCGGCTCCTTAACCCCTGAAGGTGCTGCTGCTGCGGGAGCTCCGCCAGCGGCCTGGGAGGTGTGCATTTTAATGGACAAATCATTAAATTGTCGAGTCAGGACCTGCACCTGATCGACCACCTGTTGCAACGTATTTTGAGAGGTATGCTCCATATTCCCACAAAATTTCAACAGGAGTATTAGGCTGCTGAATATGTTATGCACACCAGTGCCTGCAGGAATGTACTGGTGTCAGAACTGTTATGCACTCCAGTGCCTGCAGGAATGTACTGGTGTTTGAACTGTTATGCACACCAGTGCCTGCAGGAATGTACTGGTGTCTGAACGGATAGGTATGCAAAACAAATGAACTCACAGACAGACTGGGGAATATGACATTACATACACAGAAGATGATAGGGTAACAAAATACACACAAAGTGAACAGAGAAGCCCAGAGGCTAAGGAACTGGGTGTCTCCCTAGTGTTAGTAATGCTCAGATGGGAAAAGCAAGATGTTGTGTTTTAATACGTAGAGAACCCGAAATGCTGTTGCTAAGGGCAACAGCAAAACCCTAAAGGGTTACCAACGGGTGTGGCAGTAAACTCCTTGGTCAGAGATGGAATGATAGACACAAGGAGAGTCTCCACAATCCTAATTCTCACTTGCAGTGCACAGGTTCAGCTTACTGCCACTAAACTGACACCTGACACCTTGCACAGTGAGACAGGATTTAGGCAGGCAAGTCTTAGAATACAGCCGCAAACTTGCTAAGTTCACAGAGTAGTAAAAGAACCCCAGCAAGTTAAACGACTGACTCCAGTCTTACTGCTAGGTCTGGATTGGCAGAGTGTAGTACCAAATCCCCAGGCCTATTTGCAGTAAGCAACAACAAATACAAAGCTACACAGTACTGGCTAACTTTCAGGAACTGACTAACCAACAAAGATTCAGCAGCATCTGCTTAACCTGAGAAGAGGCCTTATAAAGCAGGTGCTGTCCACGCCCCACTCAGACCTCACAGACTGTGAGCACAAAAACCAGCACCGGATCCCCTGCCGTGCACAGAGCCTGTAACCACTGCACAGCAAAAGACCCGAACCGGAGTATCAGCTGCGCTCAGGTTACTCCGCTAGCACTTGTCTCCCGGTTGCCATGACGACGTGACAGCACAGGGCAGGAGACCCTAACAAATATATATGTGTAGGGAAGTCTCCTGACTTTTCCATAGCCTTGGAAGTTTCCTCCCTGTGTAACTGCCCCCCAGCCTCGAAGGCTGGCATCCGTGGTCACCAGGACCCAGTCCTGTATGCCGAATCTGCGGCCCCCTAGAAGATGAGCACTCTGCAGCCACCACAACAGCGACACCCTGGCCCTTGAAGACAGGGTTATCCGCCGATGCATCTGAAGATGCGACCCGGACCACTTGTCCCATAGATCCCACTGGAAGAGCCTTGCATGGGACCTGGCGAATGGAATTTATTCGTAAGAAGCTACCATCTTTTCCAGGGCTCGCGTGCATTGATGCACCGACACCTGTATTTGTATTAGGAGGTCTCTGTCTAGAGACGACAACTCCTTGGACTTCTCCTCCGGGAGAAACCCTTTTTATCCTGTTCTGTGTCCAGAACCATACCCAGGAACAGTAGACGCGTCGTAGGAACCAGCTGCGACCTTGGAATATTCAGAAACCAGTCGTGCTGTTGTAGCACTTTCCGAGATAGTGCTACTCCGACGAACAACTGCTCCCTGGACCTCGCCTTTATAAGGAGATCGTCCAAGTACGGGATAATTATTTCGGCCATTACCTTGGTAAATACCTCGGTGCCGGGGACAGACCAACGGCAACGTCTGGAATTGGTAATGACAATCCTGTACCACAATTTTGAGGTACTCCTGGTGAAGAGGGTAAATAGGGACATGCAGGTAAGCATCCTTGATGTCCAGTGATACCATGAAATTCTCCAGGCTTGCAATAATCGCCCTGAGCGATTCCATTTTGAACTTGAACCTTCGTATATAAGTGTTCAAGGATTTCAATTTTAGAATGGGTCTCACCGAACCGTCTGGTTTCGGTACCCCAACATTTTGGAATAGTAACCCCAGCCTTGTTGAAGGAGGGGTACCTTGATTTCACCTGCTGGAAGTACAGCTTGTGAATTGCCGCCAGTACTACCTTTCTCCGAGGGCAGCAGGCAAGGCTGATGTGAGGTAACGGCGAGGGGGAGTCGCCTCGAACTCCAGCCTGTATCCCTGTGATACTACTTGCAGAACCTAGGGATCCACCTGTGGGCAAGCCCACTGGTCCCTGAAGTTCCCGAGACGCGCCCCCACCGCACCTGTCTCCACCTGTGGAGCCCCAGCGTCATGCGGTGGACTCAGAGGAAGCGGGGGAAGATTTTTGATCCTGGGAACTGGCTGTGGTGCAGCTTTTTCCTTCTTCCCTTGCCTCTGTGCAGAAAGGAAGCGCCTTTGACCCGCTTGCTTTTCTGAAGCCGAAAGGACTGTACCTGAAAATACGGTGCTTTCTTAGGCTGTGAGGAAACCTGAGGTAAAAAAATTTCTTCCCAGCTGTTGCTGTGGATACGAGGTCCCAGAGACCATCCCCAAACAATTCCTCACCCTTATAAGGCAGAATCTCCATGTGCCTTTTAAAGGCAGCATCACCTGTCCACTGCCGGGTTTCTAATACCCTCCTGGCAGAATGGACATTGCATTAATTCTGGATGCCAGCCGGCAAATATCCCTCTGTGCATCCTTCATATATAAGACGACGTCTTTAATATGCTCTATGTTAGCAAAATATTATCCCTGTCTAGGGTATTAATATTATCTGACAGGGTATCAGACCACGCTGCAGCAGCACTATTTATGCTGAGGCAATTGCAGGTCTCAGTATAGAACCTGAGTGTGTATATACAGACTTCAGGATAGCCTCCTGCTTTTTATCAGCAGGCTCCTTCAAGGTGGCCGTATCCTAAGACGGCAGTGCCACCTTTTTTGACAAACGTGTGAGCGCCTTATCCACCCTAGGGGATATCTCCCAACGTGACCTATCCTCTGGCGGGAAAGGGTACGCCATCAGTAACTTTTTAGAAATTACCCGTTTCTTATCGGGGGAACCCACGCTTCTTTACACACTTCATTCATTCATCTGATGGGGGAACAAAACACTGGCTGCTTTTTCTCCCCAAAAATAAAACCCCTTTTATTGTGTACTTGGGTTCGTGTCAGAAATGTGTAACACATATTTCTTTGCCGAGATCATGTAACGGATGTTCCTAGTGGATTGTGTATATATCTCAACCTCGTCGACACTGGAGTCCGACTCCATGTCGACATCTGTGTCTGCCATCTGAGGTAACGGGCGTTTTTTGAGCCCCTGATGGCCTTTGAGACGCCTGGGCAGGCGCGGGCTGAGAAGCCGGCTGTCCCACAGCTGTTACGTCATCCAGCCTTTTATGTAAGGAGTTGACATTGTCGGTTAATACCTTTCACCTATCCATCCACTCTGGTGTCGGCCCCACAGGGGGCGACATCCCATTTATCGGCCTCTGCTCTGCCTCCACGTAACCTTCCTCATCCAACATGTCGACACAGCCGTACCGACACACCGCACACACACAGGGAATGCTCTGACTGAGGACAGGACCCCACAAAGTCCTTTGGGGAGACAGAGAGAGAGTATGCCAGCACACACCAGAGCGCTATATAATGCAGGGATTAACACTATAACTGAGTGAATTTTCCCCGAATAGCTGCTTGTATACATATATTGCGCCTAAATTTAGTGCCCCCCCCCCTCTCTTTTTAACCCTTTGAGCCTGAAAACTACAGGGGAGAGCCTGGGGAGCTGTCTTCCAGCTGCACTGTGAAGAAAAAATGGCGCCAGTGTGCTGAGGGAGATAGCCCCGCCCCTTTTTCGGCTGACTTTTCTCCCGCTTTTTTATGGATTCTGGCAGGGGTAATTTATCACATATATAGCCCTGGGACTATATATTGTGATGATTTGCCAGCCAAGGTGTCTTATATTGCCCTCAGGGCGCCCCCCCCCCCAGCGCCCTGCACCCATCAGTGACCGGAGTGTGAGGTGTGCATGAGGAGCAATGGCGCACAGCTGCAGTGCTGTGCGCTACCTTGTTGAAGACAGAAGTCTTCTGCCGCCGATTTTCCGGAACACTTCTTGCTTCTGGCTCTGTAAGGGGGCCGGCGGCGCGGCTCCGGGAACGAACACCAAGGTCGGGTCCTGCAGTCGATCCCTCTGGAGCTAATGGTGTCCAGTAGCCTAAGAAGCCCAAACTACCACCTGTTAGGTAGGTTCGCTTCTTCTCCCCTTAGTCCCTCGCTGCAGTGAGTCTGTTGCCAGCAGATCTCACTGTAAAATAAAAAACCTAAATATACTTTCTTTCTAGGAGCTCAGGAGAGCCCCTAGTGTGCATCCAGCTCAGCCGGGCACAAGATTCTAACTAAGGTCTGGAGGAGGGTCATAGTGGGAGGAGCCAGTGCACACCAGGTAGTCCTAAAGCTTTCTTTAGTTGTGCCCAGTCTCCTGCGGAGCCGCTATTCCCCACGGTCCTTACGGAGTCCCAGCATCCACTTAGGACGTCAGAGAAATCATAGTAACATAGCTTCTGAGGTTCAATAAAGACAATTTATCCATCGAGTTCAACCTGTTGGTGATCTCCTACACTGTAATATTTTGAAGACTTATTTTAGCTGTGGTGAATGTTTAGCCGTTATGTCAATTTCTTTTTTTTTATTATTATTATTTTATATTATGACTATAATGCATGATTTACCCACCATATCCCTGTATATCCTTATCCATTAGGAATTTATCTAGCCCATTCTTAAAAGTAATGACTGAGGTGGTCATTTCGAGTTGTTCGCTCGTTGCCTTTTTTCGCAATGCAGCGATTAGGTGGAAAATGCGCATGGTACGCAGCGCGCATGCGCTAAGTTATTTAACACAAAACTTAGTAGATTTGCTGGTGTTCGTGCGGCGCTTTACAGTTGCACTGCTGATCGGTGAGTGATTGACAGGAAAGGTGCGTTTCTGGGAGGTAACGGAGCGTTTTCCGGGAGTGTGCTAAAAAACGCAGGCGTGCCAGATAAAAACGCAGGAGCCAGAGAAACGGGGGAGTGGCTGGTCGAACGCAGGGCGTGTGTGTGACGTCAAACCAGGAACTAAACGGACTGAGGTGATCGCAATCTAGGAGTAGGTCTGGAGCTACTCAGAAACTGCAAGGAATTATTTAGTAGTAATTCTGCTAATCTTTCGTTCGCTATTCTGCTAAGCTAAGATACACTCCCAGAGGGCGACGGCCTAGCGTTTGCAATGCTGCTAAAAGCAGCTAGCGAGCGAACAACTCGGAATGAGGGCCTGAGTCCGCCATTACTACTCTCTCCGGCAGGGAATTCCAAATACGTATTGTCCTTACTGTGAAGAAACCTTTCCGTCTCTGTGTGCAAAATCTCCTCTCCTCTAACCTAAGCGGGTGTCCGCGTGTCCTTTGTGATTATCTTACCAAAAACAAATCCCCCACTAACTCTGTGTATTGACCCCTTATATATTTGTAAATGTTAATCATGTCCCCTCTTAATCTCCTTTTTTCCAGTGTAAACATGCCTAGCATAGCAAGCCTTTCCTTATATTCTAGAGTCTCCATCCCCTTAATCAATTTGGACGCCCGTCTCTGAACCTTTTCTAGTTCCAGGATATCCTTTTTGTAGTATGGTGCCAATAGTTGTGCACAGTATTCAAGATGTGGCTTCACTAGTGATTTATATAATGGGAGTATAACACTCTCATCACTTGCATCAATTCCCCGCTTTATGCATGCTAATACCTTGTTTGCCTTTTTTGCTGCATTTCTACTTTTGATAGTACTGCTAAGCAGAGCCGGCCATAGGCATAGGCAAACTAGGCAATTGCCTAGGGCATTTGATATTCCTAGGGGCATAAGCAGCTTCTGCTGATTAAAATGATATGCGGCATGCCTATATTCCGTATGTAGCATTTCATATGCAGATACAGCCACAGTCTCACACAGTATATAGGCATGCTGCATATCAGTTTAATCAGCAGAAGCTGCTTGTGCATCCTAGCCACATAGCAATGCAAATAAGATGCATTTTCATTAAAAAAAAGGTGGCCGATGTTAGCATTGATGCAAGATTTGTGAGGACACATCTGTATCCAAGCAGAGGTAGAGGTCACAGTGTTAGTGGAAGTGTGAGTGCTGTGTGCATGTGAGTGGGTTGGTTGAGCAGTAGTGTTCGGAATATGTGTAAGGAGCATTATGTGTGTCATGTAAAAAATAAGATTTTACTTACCGATAAATCTATTTCTCATAGTCCGTAGTGGATGCTGGGGACTCCGTCAGGACCATGGGGAATAGCGGCTCCGCAGGAGACAGGGCACAAAAGCAAGCTTTTAGGATCACATGGTGTGTACTGGCTCCTCCCCCTATGACCCTCCTCCAAGCCTCAGTTAGGTACTGTGCCCGGACGAGCGTACACAATAAGGAAGGATCTTGAATCCCGGGTAAGACTCATACCAGCCACACCAATCACACCGTACAACTTGTGATTTGAACCCAGTTAACAGTATGATAACAATGAAGTAGCCTCTAAAAAAGATGGCTCACAACAATAATAACCCGATTTTTTTGTAACAATAACTATGTACAAGTAATGCAGACAATCCGCACTTGGGATGGGCGCCCAGCATCCACTACGGACTATGAGAAATAGATTTATCGGTAAGTAAAATCTTATTTTCTCTAACGTCCTAGTGGATGCTGGGGACTCCGTCAGGACCATGGGGATTATACCAAAGCTCCCAAACGGGCGGGAGAGTGCGGATGACTCTGCAGCACCGAATGAGAGAACTCCAGGTCCTCCTCAGCCAGGGTATCAAATTTGTAGAATTTAGCAAACGTGTTTGCCCCTGACCAAGTAGCTGCTCGGCAAAGTTGTAAAGCCGAGACCCCTCGGGCAGCCGCCCAAGATGAGCCCACCTTCCTTGTGGAATGGGCATTTACATATTTTGGCTGTGGCAGGCCTGCCACAGAATGTGCAAGCTGAATTGTACTACAAATCCAACGAGCAATAGTCTGCTTAGAAGCAGGAGCACCCAGCTTTTTGGGTGCCTACAATATAAACAGCAAGTCAGACTTTCTGACTCCAGCCGTCCTGGAATTATATATATATATATATATATATATATATATATATATATATATTTTCAGGGCCCTGACAACGTCTAGCAACTTGGAGTCCTCCAAGTCCCTAGTAGCCGCAGGCACCACAATAGGTTGTTTCAGGTGAAACGCTGACACCACCTTAGGAAGAAACTGGGGACGAGTCCGCAGTTCTGCCCTGTCCGAATGGAAAATCAAATATGGGCTTTTGTAAGACAAAGCCGCCAATTTTGACAATCGCCTGGCCGAGGCCAGGGCCAACAGCATGGTCACTTTCCATGTGAGATATTTCAAATCCACAGATTTGAGTGGTTCAAACCAATATGATTTGAGGAATCCCAACACTACGTTGAGATCCCACGGTGCCACTGGAGGCACACAAGGGCTGTATATGCAATACTCCCTTGACAAACGTCTGGACTTCAGGAACTGAAGCCAATTCTTTTTGGAAGAAAATCTATAGGGCCGAAACTTGAACCTTAATGGACCCCAATTTGAGGCTCATAGACACTCCTGTTTGCAGGAAGTGCAGAAATCGACCTAGTTGAAATTTTTTCGTGGGGCCTTCCTGGCCTCACCCACGCAACATATTTTTACCACATGTGGTGATAACGTTGTGCGGTCACCTCCTTCCTGGCTTTGACCAGGGTAGGTATGACCTCTTCCGGAATGCCTTTTCCCTTAGGATCCGGCGTTCAAACCGCCATGCCGTCAAACGCAGTCGCGGTAAGTCTTGGAACAGACAAGGTCCCTGCTGGAGCAGGTCCTTTCTTAAAGGCCGATGCCACGGTTCCTCTTGGAACAGACATGGTACTTGCTGAAAGCAAATCCCTTCTTAGCTCCCGAGGCCATTAGTCCTCTGTGAGCATCTCTTGAAGTTCCGGTTACCAAGTCCCTCTTGGCCAATCCGGAGCCACGAGTATAGTTCTTACTCCTCTATGTCTTTTAATTCTCAATACCTTGGTTATGAGAAGCAGAGGAGGGAACACATACACCGACTGTTACACCCACGGTGTTACCAGGACGTCCACAGCTATCGCCTGAAGGTCTCGTGACCTGGCGCAATACCTGTCCCATTTTTTGTTCGGGCGGGACGCCATCATGTCCACCTTTGGTCTTTCCCAACGGTTCCCAATCATGCGGAAAACTTCCCGATGAAGTTCCCACTCTCCCGGGTGGAGGTCGTGCCTGCTGAGGAAGTCTGCTTCCCAGTCGTCCACTCCCGGAATGAACACTGCTGACAGTGCTATCACATGATTTTCCGCCTAGCGAAAAATCCTTGCAGTTTTGCCACTGCCCTCCTGCTTCTTGTGCCGCCCTTTCTGTTTACGTGGGCGACTGCCGTGATGTTATCCCACTGGATCAATACCGGCTGACCTTGAAGCAGAGGTCTTGCTAAGCTTAGAGCATTATAAATTTGCTCTTAGCTCCAGTATATGTATGTGGAGAGAATTCTCCAGACTTGATCACACTCCTTGTGTGACTGCTCCCCAGCCTCTCAGGCTGGCCTCCGTGGTCACGAGCATCCAATCCTGAATGCCGAATCTGCGGCCCTCTAGAAGATGAGCACTCTGTAATCACCACAGGAGAGACACCCTTGTCCTTGGATATAGGGTTATCCTCTGATGCATCTGAAGATGCGATCCGGACCATTTGTCCAGCAGATCCCACTGAAGAGTTCTTGCGTGAAATCTGCCGAATGGAAGCGCTTCGTAATAAGCCACCATTTTTTACCAGGACTCTTGTGCAATGATGCACTGACACTTTTCCTGGTTTTAGGAGGATCCCGATTAGCTCGGATAACTCCCTGGCTTTCTCCTCTGGGAGAAACACCTTTTCCTGGACTGTGTCCAAAATCATCCCTAGGACCAGCAGACGTGTCGTCGGAACAACTGCGGTTTTGGAATATTTAGAATCCACCCGTGCTGTCGTAGAACTACTTGAGATAGTGCTACTCCGACCTCCAACTGTTCTCTGGACCTTGTTCTTATCAGGAGGTCGTCCATTTTCTTTGAAGACGAATCCTCCTTTCGGTCATTACCTTGGTAAGGACCCCGGGGTGCCTTGGACAATCCAACGGCATCGTCTTGAAACTGATAGTGACAGTTCTGTACCACGAACTTGAGGTACCCTTGGTGAGAAAAGGCAAATTTTGGGACATGGAGGTAAGCATCCCTGATGTCCCGGGACACCATATAGTCCCCTTGTTCTTTGCTATCACTGCTCTGAGTGACTCTATCTGGATTTGAACCCTTGTAAGTGTTCAAATTTTTCAGATTTAGAATAGGTCTCACCTAGCCTTCAGTACCACCATATAGTGTGGAGTAATACCCCTTTCCTTGTTGTCGGAGGGGTAATTTTATTATCACCTGCTGGGAATACAGCTTGTGAATTGTTTTCAATACTGCCTCCCTGTCGGAGGGAGACATTGGTACAGCAGACTACAGGAACCTGCGAGGGGGGAAACCTCTCGACATTCCAATCTGTACCCCTTGGATACTACTTGTAGGATCCAGGGGTCCTGTACGGTCCCAGCGTCATGCTGAGAACTTGGTAGAAGCGGTGGAGGGCTTCTGTTCCTGGGAATGGGCTGCCTGCTGCAGTCTTCTTCCCTTTCCTCTATCCCTGGGCAGATATGACTCTTATAGGGACGAAAGGACTGAGGCTGAAAAGACGGTGTCTTTTTCTGCAGAGATGTGACTTAGGGTAAAAAACGGTGGATTTTCCAGCAGTTGCCCTGGCCACCAGGTCCCATGGACCGACCCCAAATAACTCCTCCCCTTTATACGGCAATACATCTTTGTGCCGTTTGGAATCTGCATCACCTGACCACTGTCGTGTCCATAAACATCTTCTTGCAGATATGGACATCGCATTTACTCTTGATGCCAGAGTGCAAATATCCCTCTGCGCATCTCGCATATATAGAAATGCATCCTTTAAATGCTCTATAGTCAATAAAATACTGTCCCTGTCAAAGGTATCAATATTTTTAGTCAGGGAATCCGACCAAGCCACCTCAGCTCTGCACATCCAGGCTGAGGCGATCGCTGGTCGCAGTATAACACCAGCATGTGTGTGTATACTTTTTAGGATATTTTTCAGCCTCCTATCAGCTGGCTCCTTAAGTACGGCCCTATCCGTAGATGGTACCGCCACTTGTTCTGATAAGCGTGTGAGCGCCTTATCCACCCTGAGGGGTGTTTCCCACCGCGCCTTAACTTCTGGCGGGAAAGGGTATACCGCCAATAATTTTCTATCGGGGGAAACCCACGCATCATCACACACTTCATTTAATTTATCTGATTCAGGAAAAACTACAGGTAGTTTTTTCACCTCACACATAATACCCTTTTTTGTGGTACTTGGAGTATCAGAAATATGTAACACCTCCTTCATTGCCCTTAACGTGTGGCCCTAAAAGAAAATACGTTTGTTTCTTCACCGTCGACACTGAAATCAGTGTCCGTGTCTGGGTCTGTGTCGACCGACTGAGGTAAATGGGCATTTTACAGCCCCTGACGGTGTTTGAGACGCCTGGACAGATACTAATTTGTTCGCCGGCCCTCTCATGTCGTCAACCGGCTTGCAGCGTGTTGACATTGTCACGTAATTTCCATAAATAAGCCATCCATTCCGGTGTCGACTCCCTAGAGAGTGACATCACCATTACAGGCACTTTGCTCCGCCTCCTCACCAATATTTTCCTCATACATGTCGACACACACGTACCGACATACAGCACACACATAGGGAATGCTCTGATAGAGGACAGGACCCACTAGCCCTTTGGGGAGACAGAGGGAGAGTTTGCCAGCACACACCAAAAGCGCTATAAATGTATATAAACAACCCTAGAAGGTGTTGTTTACTATATATGCGCTCTTAATATATAAATATCGCCAATTTATGCCCCCCTTCTCTTTGTTACCCTGTTTCTGTAGTGCAGTGCAGGGGAGAGTCCTGGGAGCCTTCCTCACCAGCGGAGCTGAGCAGGAAAATGGCGCTGAGTGCTGAGGAGAATAAGCTCCGCCCCTTTTCCGGCGGGCTTCTTCTCCCGGTTTTTAATAAACTGGCCTGGGTTAAAATACATACATATAGCCTTAATGGCTATATGTGATGTATTTATTTTGCCACTAAAGGTAATTATATTGCTGCCCAGGGCGCCCCCAGCAGCGCCCTGCACCCTCCGTGACTGAGTCAGTGAGCCGTGTGACAACAATGGCGCACAGCTGCAGTGCTGTGCGCTACCTTCATGAAGACTGTGGAGTCTTCTGCCGCCTGTTTTCCGGACCTCCGTTCTGCCGTCTCTTCAGCGTCTGTAAGGGGGATCGGCGGCGCGGCTCCGGGACGAACCCCAGGCTGACCTGTGTTCCGACTCCCTCTGGGGCTAAGTGTCCAGTAGCCTAAGACTCCAATCCATCCTGCACGCAGGTGAGGTGGAAATCTCTCCCCTAAGTCCCTCGATGCAGTGATCCTGTTGCCAGCAGGAATCACTGAGATTGAAACCTAAAAAAAAACTTTTCTAAACAGCTCTTTAGGAGAGCCACCTAGATTGCACCCTCTCGGACGGGCACAAAAACCTAACTGAGGCTTGGAGGAGGGTCATAGGGGGAGGAGCCAGTACACACCATGTGATCCTAAAAGCTTACTTTTGTGCCCTGTCTCCTGCGGAGCCGCTATTCCCCATGGTCCTGACGGAGTCCCCAGCATCCACTAGGACGTTAGAGAAATGCATTAATAATGTGCAACATATATGTAAAGGGCCACTATGTGCGTCATTATGTGTATAAGGGCATTAATAATGTGCGGCATATGTGTAACAGGGTACTACTGTATGTGTGTCATTATGTGTATAGGGGCACTAATAATGTGCAGCAAATGTGTAGGGGGCACTATGTGTGTCATTATGTGCATAAGGGCATTAACAATGTGCGCCATATGTGTAAGGTACATTATGTGTAAAAGGGCATTAATAAAGGTTGTCATAATGTGTAAGGCACATTATGTTTATAAGGACATTAATGTGTCTCATATGTGTAAGGGGCATTACTGTGTGGAATTGTGTATAAATGCATTACTAATGTGTGGCATTATGTGTATACGGTGCTCTACTATGTGGCGTTCCATATAGAAAGGGCACTACTGTGTCATCTAATGTGAATAAAGAGCAATAAGGTGTGGTGTAATGTTAATAAGGAGCAATTCAGTGTGATGTAATGTGAATAAGGGGCTCTACTGTGAGGAGTAACGTTTATAAGGTAAAGTGATACTACTGTGGGATGTAATATGAATTATGGACACTATTGAAAGATAAAATGTGAATAAAGTTGCAGTACTGTGTGGCGTAATTGGAATTGGGGTTACTATTGTGTGGCCATTCCCAGCAAGAAGATGCCCCTTTTCGGGCTGTGCGTCAAATGTGCGAACTGTTCCTATTTAAAATATAGGAGGTACAAGGACTGCTATGGGTGAGGGGTGATGGTGCTGGGAAAGAGGTGCAAGGTCAGAGGCAGAACCAGCGGTGGTGCTAGGGGGCACCAGCCAAAATCTTGCCTAGGGCATCATATTGGTTAGGGCCGGCTCTGCTGCTAAGTTTGTTATCTATGTGAACACCTAAATCTTTTTCCAGTACAGAATCCCCTAGTTTTTCCCTATTTAGTATGTAGTGTTTTTGTTCTTGCTACCAAAGTGCATTACCTTACACTTGTCTATATTGAACCTCATTCTCCATTTTGCTGCCCATGTTTTCAGTTTAAATAAGTCATTCTGAAGAGACTCAGCGTCCCCCTCCGAATTTATAAACTTACACAGTTTGGTATCATCTGCAAAAATTGACACCATGCTCTCTAGACCTACTTCTAGATCATTTATGAAAATGTTGAACAATAGTGGTCCAAGTACAGACCCTTGTGGCACGCCACTTAGTACATCAGTCCAATTCTAAAACGTTCCATTTACCACCACTCACTGCTCCCTTTTATCCAACCAATTTCTAAGCCAAGTGCATATTGTGCTCCCTAGCCCAAGTTCTCTTAAGTTGTAGATAAGTCTCATGTGAGGTACTGTATCGAATGCTTTGGCAAATTCTAAAAAGATCACATCCACCACTTTACCCTGATCTAGGTTCGCACTAACTGTTTCATAAAAGCTTATTAAGTTAGTTTGACATGATCTATCCTTCACAAATCCGTGTTAGTTCCTATTAATAACCTTATTGGTTTCAAGGAACTCCTGTATTCTATCCCTTAAAATACCTTCCAGTACTTTCCCACTATAGATGTAAGACTTACTGGTCTATAATTACCAAGTCAGATTAATTTCCCTTTTTAAATATCAGCACTACTTCCGCTATACGCCAGTCTTTGGGGACATGCCTGATGTAAGTGAGTCATTGAAAATTAAATATAATACTTTGAAAATAAATATAGTAATCTGACATCCCCATGTTGAAATTATGGATGTTGACAAAGTATACCACACCCCTGCATAGCAGTGTTGCCATATGCTCTGCTAATTGTGTGCTGGGCAGAGCCAGAAATCAATAAATGGAGAACAAGTAAGTACTGTATGTCATAGTGATGGGATATACAGTAAGTATAGCGCTGAACTACATAAGGATTGAGACTGTCTGTGACTGCTTCCTGCAGCACTCGCGTGGTCTATGACTACTTCCTGCAGCACGCGCATAGTCTGTGACTCGTGCACAGTCTCTGACTGCTTTCTGCGGCGCGTCTGTAGTCTGTGACTGCTTTCTGCGGTGTGTGCACAGTCTATGACTGCTTCCTGCAGGGTGTGTGTAGTCTGTGACTGCTTTCGACTGCGCATGCATAGTCCGTGACTACTTCCTGCGGTGCGTGCATAGCCTGTGACTGCTTCCTGCGGCGTGTGCGTAGTCTGTGACTGCTTCCTGCAGTGCGTGCACAGTCTGTGAATGCTTCCTCTGGTGCGTGCATAGTCTGTGACTGCTTCCTGCGGTGGGTGCATAGTCTGTGACTGCTTCCTGCGGTGCATGCATAGTCTGTGACTGCTTCCTGCGGCGCGTGCATAGTCTGTGACTGCTTCCTGCGGTGTGTGCATAGTCTGTGACTGCTTTCTGCAGCGCATGCATAGTCTGTGACTGCTTCCTGCGGAGCGTGCATAGTCTGTGACTGCTTCCTGCGGCGTGTGCATAGTCTGTGACTGCTTCCTGCAGCGCATGCATAGTCTGTGACTGCTTTCTGCAGCGCATGCATAGTCTGTGACTGCTTCCTGCGGCATGTCCATAGTCTGTGACTGCTTCCTGCGGCGCATGCATAGTCTGTGACTGCTTCCTGCGGCGCGTGCATAGTCTGTGACTGCTTTCTGCAGCGCATGCATAGTCTGTGACTGCTTCCTGCAGCATGTCCATAGTCTGTGACTGCATTCTGCAGTGCATGCATAGTCTGTGACTGCTTCCTGCGGCGCGTGCATAGTCTGTGACTGCTTTCTGCAGCGCATGCATAGTCTGTGACTGCTTCCTGCGGCATGTCCATAGTCTGTGACTGCTTCCTGCGGTGCATGCATAGTCTGTGACTGCTTCCTGCGGTGCATGCATAGTCTGTGACTGCTTCCTGCGGCGCGTGCATAGTCTGTGACTGCTTTCTGCGGCATGTCCATAGTCTGTGACTGCTTCCTGCGGCGCATGCATAGTCTGTGACTGCTTCCTGCGGTGTGTGCACAGTCTGTGACTGCTTCCTGCGGTGTGTGCACAGTCTGTGACTGCTTCCTGCGGTGCATGCATAGTCTGTGATTGCTTCCTGCGGCGCATGCATAGTCTGTGACTGCTTCCTGCGGTGTGTGCACAGTCTGTGACTGCTTCCTGCGGTGCATGCATAGTCTGTGACTGCTTCCTGCGGCGCATGCGTAATCTGTGACTGCTTTCATTGACGCGTGTGCAGGCTGCCAATTGCTCCAGCGATATTTTCAACGTCAATCCCGAAGATCGGAGGTTTTCTATTGCTGCAATTTACGTATATGCGGGGGTTGTATATCATCTAGGATGAGTTACTTATTTTTGCTGTTGTTCATGGATATAACACAAAATTACACATACCAGAGCAAATTATTTATTTTTGAAAAGTACAGGCGGGAAGAGAAAGAGGGGTCTTGAGTTAGAGTACACTGTATACTAGTTTGTGGGGTGTATCTTTCTTGAATGAACACTGCAGATGCTCTGACAATGGGTGCTGACCTGCGGCCCATGCCAACCTGGACTGTGGCATATATACCCTTTTTGGAGGCGCATGTTCTGCATATGTAGAGGGGAGTGCCTCTGTTGGGCGCCAGGTCCAGGAGTCGAATGTGCTACTGCGCATTTACGGTTTTCTGCACGCCTTCTGTCCTCTGACCCTCTGTTGACACAAGGCGAGCCCCTGAGAGTCTCCGGCTAATGAGACTGCCTACAGAACCTGCACAGTACACTGTGCCACCACCGCTGGCTGTATATAATTCAATGTCACCACTGGCTATATATGTGTGCTACACTGCCGTGCACACGGAACATTTACCCCATGGCTGCATTATATACCTGTATCTGACCATACTTGCACCAGTGAACACTGTGTTATCCTGCACCTGTTTTCTGCCAGGTATACGCCTACAAGCCTGGTTATGTTACTCACCGTGTGGACTGACCTCCACTGCACGCCGCCGGTGATACAGATGCTACACTCTCAGAAGTGGACGCGTCTCGAGCTGCCTGTGGGCTGATAGGCGCATTCCTTACGGCTGCACTTCATTTGCGCTTTTCCAACCCTGTGACAGCCGCAGAGTCTCTATTTCTTACAGCCCTGTACTACTAGAGCCATAGAGATTGTGTAACTGCAGGCGTCCTTTAAAGGATTATCTCTGCGTAATATAATATACCTGACATTTTTTTGGGGGGGAGAAACAGTTATCAAAAGTAAAGCAGCTTGAGTGGTCAAGCCCTTCTAGTCTCTGCAAAAGTGCAACGCAGATGGTGGTAGTAGAACTACAAGTACCAGCATTTCTTAGCAGCCAAAGTCGGGACTTGTAGTAAGCTACCCTGAGTGTTACTTAGGCATATATACGGAGATTGCAAATCACGTCAAGGTGACACACTCATGACAATTCACCATCTTCTTGTTCTTTGGGCATTTTGGTCTACAGCCTCCTGTTTCCAGCACCTCAGGAGGAACAGACAGTGTGGCTGATACAGGATGACAGCGAGGGGACACCCTTTATCAATCAGGCCCGTTTCCCTGTGACTGCTCCCTCCCGGGCCTCGGCCTGTCTCCGCTTATCCTTTTAGATCCTGACGATTTCTGCCACTTGGCAAGAGTGGACGGGAGCTCCCAGGAGACTGGCAGGCAGAGGGGGCGGACGGCCGGGCCGGGGAGGGATGTCTGGGTTAATCTGGCCGGCATGCTTGCGGTTTCACCGCTGCTTGTCACTAGATATTGAGAAGTTTTGTGATACACAAGCCGCGGGGATAGACAGCTATTAAGAGCAGCTTGGTCAACCATGCGTCTGGCAGATATCACTGAGAGTGGAGACCGGTAGCATCCATTATATATGAATAGGAGATGAGGAGGTTACTGTGATGCCCGATATACTATTATAGTATATATTATTATAATATATACTATATTATTATCCTTTATATAGCGCCAGCATATGCCACAATTATACACTATTATATTATTATAATATATACTATTATTATCCTTTACATAGTATAGCGCCAGCATATGCCACTGATCTGTACAATAAGACCATTTTATTCCTATCAGTTCCTGCCTCAGTGGAGCTCACAATTTCATTTCCTTACCACAGGCTAATTAACTAACACCTGCCCAGTGGAGCTTACAATCTTATTTCCTAACCATGGGCTTGCATGCTAATTAGCCTGCACTTGCCCAGTGGAGCTTACAATCTAATTTCCCTGACAGTTAACCTACAAATATATCTCTGGACCTTGAGAGGTAACCTAACACCTGGAGGAAATACCAGCACAGGGACAAGGCACAAATTCTACATACAGAATACAGGGGGAGAGTTCTCAATACTTGGAGAGAGATAAAGTAATAGCCAATCAGCTCCTAACTGTGAAAAGTGTGGAGAAGTGAGCCAGTGGAAAAGTTGCCCAAAGCAACCAATCAGCTGCTCTGTACTTTTATATAATAAGCAAATTATAAATGTTACGTCAATGCTGATTGGTTGCCGTGGGCAACTTCTCCACTCTTTTCACTGCTTAGTACATCTCCCCCACAACCTATGACCTTACATATTTGTTCTTTTGTATGGTGCTGCAGTAGATTGAAGCAAGAATGCCATATGTCAGAAAATCCTATTTTTGCCAGTCAAAATGGTCATTATTATTATTATTATTATTATTATTATTATAAACAGACGCACGTCCAACTCTCCATGACCCTCATAGTATAAACAAAATAAAAATAAAGCAGCACTTTCCAGGCATTTGGGGCTGATCCGTATCCAGGAACAATGAGGAATAAATAGATCCTGGCGTCTTTATTTGATAGTTTTGCTATTTATTATATTGAGTGCAAAGCAACGGAATACAGGCCCTCATTCCGAGTTGTTCGCTCGCTAGCCGCTTTTCGCAGCAGTACACACGCTAAGCCGCCACCCTCTGGGAGTGTATCTTAGCATAGCAGAATTGCGAACGAAGTATTCGCAATATTGCGAAAAGATTTTTGTGTGCAGTTTCTGAGTAGCTCGAGACTTACTCTTCCAGTGCGATCAGTTCAGTGCTTGTCGTTCCTGGTTTGACGTCACAAACACACCCAGCGTTCGCCCAGACACTCCCCCGTTTCTTCAGCCACTCCCGCGTTTTTCCCAGAAACGGCAGCGTTTTTTCACACACACCCATAAAACGGCCAGTTTCCGCCCAGAAACACCCACTTCCTGTCAATCACACTCCGATCACCAGAACGAAGAAAAAACCTCGTAATGCCGTGAGTAAAATACCAAACTTCTTAGCAAATTTACTTGGCGCAGTTGCAGTGCGAACATTGAAAATCGCTGCGATGCAAAGAAAATTACAGAGCGAACAACTCGGAATGAGGGCCACAGTTTTGGATGTGACACAAATGACTGAGCCTCGTTCCTTACTCAAGAGCACCACCTAGTGGTCACATGTCCTTTGATGACAACAATAGCTGTACCTCCGTACGCTGTTCCCATATTACACTATACGGCAGTCTTGAGAAGTGGCACAAAGGCTATATGGCGGCGCTGTAAGTCTTCATGGCAGCATCATGAAGGTATGCGATGACCCTAGAAGGTTATATGGTGGCATTAATAATGGAGCACTGATAAGCTATAGGGGGCTTTATGTTGTTATACAAGGGCTATCGGACGAGATTCTGAGCTGATCGCTGTTGTGCGAAATCGCACAGCCGCCGATTATCGAATTACTGCACATGTGTATGCACCGCAATGCGCAGGCGCGCCGCCAAACAGCAATAGGATGGTGCGAAAATTTAGAATGCAAGGTGTTCACAAGATGATTGACAGGAAGCGGACATTTGTGGGTGGTAACTGGCCGGAGTGTCATGAAAACAGCAGGCGTTCCTAAGCGTTTTCAGGGCGGGAGTGTGACGCCAGCTCCGGCCCCGATCAGCCTGTTCTCATCGCACTGTAGGAGTAGGTCCTGGGCTACACACAGACTGCACACACTGGGGAAAAAATGAGATGGTGAGTGTGGTGCGAACGGATTTGCAGATATTTGGAGGTTTTCACACGCCGTACACATGCATTCGCACACTTGCACAGGGCGGGTTCTCACTCTCTGTGGGCGGCGGCTACCTGATCGCAGACTGCTGCAGAAACGCAGAGGAGCCATCAGGTCTGAATCGGGCCCATAAGCAGGCATATGAATATATGGGTGCATTATGAGATGATCTAGTAGCATGTTGAGGTTCTATACTGGAGCAACTTTCTAAAGCTTTGGCATAGCATGATGGGAGGGTAATGGTGGACTGATGGGTTGTTATTCTGACCTTGGGGGAGATGCATCAAACCATGGAGAGAAAGTTACTTGAATCAACCAATCAGCTTCTGTCATCTATCTAGAATAGTCTTTGTAATGACAGTTAGAAACTTTGGCCCCGATTTATCAAGCCTAGGAGAGTGATAAATTGCACCGTGATAAAGCACCAGCCAACCAGCTCCTAACTGTCATGTCACGGGCTGTGTTTTTCAAATGACAGTTTGGAGCTGATTGGCTGGTACAGTACTTTGTCACTGTGCTATTTATCACTCTCAGAGGCTTGATAAATCCCCCCCCCCCCCCCCCCCCCACGGTATATTATATACAGTACACAGGGCATCAGTCCTCTCATAGTCCAATTACAAGCCGGGTCAGTACACAGGTCATCAGTCCTCTAATAGTCCAATTACAAGCCGGGTCAGTACACAGGTCATCAGTCCTCTCATAGTCCAATTACCTGCTGGGTCAGTACACAGGTCATCAGTCCTCTCATAGTCCAATTACCAGCCGGGTCAGTACACAGGTCATCAGTCCTCTCATAGTTCAAATACAAGCTGGGTCAGTACACAGGTCATCAGTCCTCTAATAGTCCAATTACAAGCCGGGTCAGTACACAGGTCATCAGTCCTCTCATAGTCCAATTACAAGCCGGGTCAGTACACAGGTCATCAGTCCTCTCATAGTCCAATTACAAGCTGGGTCAGTACACAGGTCATCAGTCCTCTAATAGTCCAATTACAAGCCGGGTCAGTACACAGGTCATCAGTCCTCTCATAGTCCAATTACAAGCCGGGTCAGTACACAGGTCATCAATCCTCTCATAGTCCAATTACAAGCCGGGTCAGTACACAGGTCATCAGTCCTCTCATAGTCCAATTACAAGCCGGGTCAGTACACAGGTCATCAGTCCTCTCATAGTCCAAGCACAAGCCGGGTCAGTACCTTTATATTCCTAATAAAAACCTGACCCTCTATAGGTTAATGCCATCTGAAGAGGGACCAAGTTACAGAACGTTTTCCCAGCATACCTATGGAGGCTGCGGCTGCTGTCAAAAATGAAGGAACCGCGCCAGATAGTTTCCCCATTACTGAACACGTGTTATCGGCAGATGCACAGGCATAATAGATGAATGAGCGGAGGAAAAGACCATTACAGGCAGGATGCTGCCTCACATAGGGGCTGCCCTGGTGAGGTCTGTGTACTGGTTCCTTGCCAGTGATTAATCATCGGTGAGGGAATGGATGCTGGGTGCCGCCTGTGCTGCACATTGTGGCCATCAGGCCCCGCATGTGTGCTGTCCACGCCCCGAACAGGTGACATCATTCAGGTAGTAGGACCGCCGGGGCCCAGAGCATCCTACAACTGTTTCAGGGGGCTCTACGGGCATACTTAAAGCCAAATGCAGCTTCTATGGGGCAATGACCGTTGGCCGTCGCATCCGGATAGGGGGCATGTTCGTGGCAGGGAAGGTAATGCCAGGGCCATAGGGATAGGTGTCGTCACCCAGTGCGCATGGCCCATAAAAGTCACTGCCCCTGCATCTGACCAGCAGAGTGCCTGGAGAGGCAACCTGCGGCCAGTAGTGCTGCTGCACGGAGCATCCAAATGAAGCTCCAGACACACCCCCTGCAGTGTGTTAGAGCCGCCCACCAGACACACCCCTTGCAGTGTGTTAGAGCCGCCCTCCAGACACCCCCCTTGCAGTGTGTTAGAGCCGCCCTCCAGACACACCCCCTGCAGTGTGTTAGAGCCGCCCTCCAGACACACCCCCTGCAGTGTGTAGAGCCGTCCTCCAGACACACCCCCTGCAGTATGTGCGGTATGTGCCCAGTACATATCCTAGTACCCGGTATGTGCCCAGTACATATCCTAGTACCCGGTATGTGCCCAGTACATATCCCAGTACCCGGTATGTGTCCAGTACATATCCTTGTACCCAGTGTGTGCCCATTTCATATCCCAGTACCCGGTATGGGCCCAGTACATATCCTAGTACCCAGTATGTGCCCAGTACATATCCTAGTACCCAGTATGTGCCCAGTACATATCCCAGTACCCAGTATGTGCCCAGTACATATCCTAGTACCCGGTATGTGCCCAGTACATATCCTTGTACCCAGTGTGTGCCCAGTACATATCCCAGTACCCAGTATGTGCCCAGTACATATCCTAGTACCCGGTATGTGCCCAGTACATATCCTTGTACCCAGTGTGTGCCCAGTACATATCCCAGTACCCGGTATGTGCCCAGTACATATCCCAGTACCCGGTATGTGCCCAGTACATATCCCAGTACCCAGTGTGTGCCCAGTACATATCCTAGTACCCGGTATGTGCCCAGTACATATCCCAGTACCCAGTATGTGCCCAGTACATATCCCAGTACCCAGTGTGTGCCCAGTACATATCCCAGTACCCGGTTTGTGCCCAGTACATATCCCAGTACCCGGTATGTGCCCAGTACATATCCCAGTACCCGGTATGTGCCCAGTACATATCCCAGTACCCAGTGTGTGCCCAGTTCATATCCCAGTACCCGGTATGGGCCCAGTACATATCCCAGTACCCAGTATGTGCCCAATACATATCCTAGTACCCGGTATGTGCCCAGTACATATCCTAGTACCCAGTATGTGCCCAGTACATATCCTAGTACCCAGTATGTGCCCAGTACATATCCCAGTACCCAGTATGTGCCCAGTACATATCCTAGTACCCGGTATGTGCCCAGTACATATCCTTGTACCCAGTGTGTGCCCAGTACATATCCCAGTACCCGGTATGTGCCCAGTACATATCCCAGTACCCGGTATGTGCCCAGTACATATCCCAGTACCCAGTGTGTGCCCAGTACATATCCTAGTACCCGGTATGTGCCCAGTACATATCCCAGTACCCAGTATGTGCCCAGTACATATCCCAGTACCCAGTGTGTGCCCAGTACATATCCCAGTACCCGGTTTGTGCCCAGTACATATCCCAGTACCCGGTATGTGCCCAGTACATATCCCAGTACCCGGTATGTGCCCAGTACATATCCCAGTACCCAGTGTGTGCCCAGTTCATATCCCAGTACCCGGTATGGGCCCAGTACATATCCCAGTACCCAGTATGTGCCCAATACATATCCTAGTACCCGGTATGTGCCCAGTACATATCCTAGTACCCAGTATGTGCCCAGTACATATCCTAGTACCCAGTATGTGCCCAGTACATATCCCAGTACCCAGTATGTGCCCAGTACATATCCCAGTACCCGGTATGTGCCCAGTACATATCCTTGTACCCAGTGTGTGCCCAGTACATATCCCAGTACCCGGTATGTGCCCAGTACATATCCTAACACCCAGTATGTGCCCAGTACATATCCTAGTACCCGGTGTGTGCCCAATACATATCCTAGTACCCAGTATGTGCCCAGTACATATCCTAGTACCCAGTATGTGCCCAGTACATATCCTAGTACCCAGTATGTGCCCAGTACATATCCTAGTACCCGGTATGTGCCCAGTACATATCCTAGTACCCAGTATGTGCCCAATACATATCCCAGTACCCGGTATGTGCCCAGTACATATCCCAGTACCCGGTATGTGCCCAATACATATCCCAGTACCCAGTATGTGCCCAGTACATATCCTAGTACCCGGTATGTGCCCAGTACATATCCTTGTACCCAGTGTGTGCCCAGTACATATCCCAGTACCCAGTATGTGCCCAGTACATATCCTAGTACCCGGTATGTGCCCAGTACATATCCTTGTACCCAGTGTGTGCCCAGTACATATCCCAGTACCCGGTATGTGTCCAGTAGTATGTGCCCAGTACATATCCCAGTACCCAGTGTGTGCCCAGTACATATCCTAGTACCCGGTATGTGCCCAGTACATATCCCAGTACCCAGTATGTGCCCAGTACATATCCCAGTACCCAGTGTGTGCCCAGTACATATCCCAGTACCCGGTTTGTGCCCAGTACATATCCCAGTACCCGGTATGTGCCCAGTACATATCCCAGTACCCGGTATGTGCCCAGTACATATCCCAGTACCCAGTGTGTGCCCAGTTCATATCCCAGTACCCGGTATGGGCCCAGTACATATCCCAGTACCCAGTATGTGCCCAATACATATCCTAGTACCCGGTATGTGCCCAGTACATATCCTAGTACCCAGTATGTGCCCAGTACATATCCTTGTACCCAGTGTGTGCCCAGTACATATCCTAGTACCCGGTATGTGCCCAATACATATCCTAGTACCCGGTATGTGCCCAGTACATATCCTAGTACCCGGTATGTGCCCAGTACATATCCTAGTACCCGGTATGTGCCCAGTACATATCCTTGTACCCAGTGTGTGCCCAGTACATATCCTTGTACCCAGTGTGTGCCCAGTACATATCCTAGTACCCGGTATGTGCCCAATACATATCCTAGTACCCGGTATGTGCCCAGTACATATCCTAGTACCCGGTATGTGCCCAGTACATATCCTTGTACCCAGTGTGTGTGCCCAGTACATATCCTAGTACCCGGTATGTGCCCAGTACATATCCTAGTACCCAGTATGTGCCCATCACATATCCTAGTACCCGGTATGTGCCCAGTACATATCCTAGTACCCAGTATGTGCCCAGTACATATCCTAGTACCCGGTATGTGCCCAATACATATCCTAGTACCCGGTATGTGCCCAATACATATCCTAGTACCCGGTATGTGCCCAACACATATACTAGTACCCGGTATGGGCCCAGTTCATATCATTATACCAAGAACAAATTAAATTGTTTATGGTTAAAGTAATAGGCAAAACCATACCTCCCAACATGACCCTCTCCAGGAGGGACACAATGCTCTGCTTCTGGACTTTTCTCTTAATGTATGATTGCTGGCACCTGTGTTGAACAGGTAATGGTTAAGAAGGTGTTTCAGCATTTGTGATGGCAATCATACAGTAAGAGGGAAGTCCAGGAGCAGAGCATTCTGTCCCTCCTGGATAGGGTCATGTTGGATTTGGAAGGTATGGCAAAACCAGAGCTAGTGGCATCCAATCATATTGTGTATGTAAACAAACAGAAGCACCGCATAACCGACCCTAAGGATAACATACTGTAATAAGCACAATTTACTTAATTTAATAATTTTTGCTGACTTTCTTAATAAGAAGCTTTTGGCCTAGGGGTACTAGGAAAAAAGGATGATACTCCCAGGCAGTGTTTACCCAACCTTGGTCCTCACGGCACACAGTCTAGGATTTGGTGATATCCATGCATGAGCACAGCTGGTTTAATCAAAATAATAGAAGTAGTAATTAAGTCACCTGTGCTTCCTATAGCTATCCTTAAACCCTGGACTGTTATTGTGCCTTAAGGAGCGTGGTTGGGAAGGAACCCCTGCTCTAGGGAGCAGTGATTCAAGAAAGTTTTGGAACCACTGCTATTACCAAATACTACTGGCCCCTGCTGGAGTATGTAATCATTGCAGAGGTGCTATGTTAAAAAAAGAAAAGTAATATTAAAGAGCTTTGTCTCCCCCTGCTGGACAGCATAACACATTGCAATGAATAAAGAAAACATTTGGATGCATTTAAGTGTTTTTTAAAGACATATGGGGGGTCATTCCGAGTTGTTCGCTCGCAAGCTGATTTTTGCAGATTTGCTCACGCTAAGCCGCCGCCTACTGGGAGTGAATCTTAGCTTCCTAAAATTGCGAACGATGTATTCGCAATATTGCGATTACACACCTCGTAGCAGTTTCTGAGTAGCTCCAGACTTACTCGGCATCTGCGATCAGTTCAGTGCTTGTCGTTCCTGGTTTGACGTCACAAACACACCCAGCGTTCGCCCAGACACTCCCCCGTTTCTCCAGCCACTCCTGCGTTTTTTTCGGAAACGGTAGCGTTTTTTCCCACACGCCCATAAAACGGCCTGTTTCCGCCCAGTAACACCCACTTCCTGTCAATCACATTACGATCGCCAGAACGATGAAAAAGCCGTGAGTAAAATTCCTAACTGCATAGCAAATTTACTTGGCGCAGTCGCAGTGCGAACATTGCGCATGCGCACTAAGCGGAAAATCGCTGCGATGCGAAGATTTTTACCGAGCGAACAACTCGGAATGACCCCCATAATTCTGTCCCTATGTCATGCAAATACGTCTGTTTAACAGAATTAAGCAGTGAGGTGTGATGAGGCAGAGCCTTTCCTGTCATACTTACCTATGCGCCAGAGTTTTCACTTTATTGTATATGAAAAATACAAAGAATATATTAGATTATCTTTGTATTATTCAAATAATTTTTATAACCAAAACTCTGGAGTAAAAAATCTATGGCAGGTGAGGCAGCTGGATCTCTGATCAAAACTCACCAAATTTCCAGGAGTTTATACTGCTGCACCTGTGTATAATACCCACATGTATATACTGCTGCACCTGTGTATAATGCCCACATGTATATACTGCTGCACCTGTGTATAATGCCCACATGTATATACTGCTGCACCTGTGTATAATGCCCACATGTATATACTGCTGCACCTCTGCATAATGCTCACATGTATATACTGCTGCACCTCTGCATAATACCCACATGTCTATACTGTTGCACCTGTGTATAATGCCCACATGTATATACTGCTGCACCTTTGTATAATGCCCACGTCTATACTGCTGCACCTGTGTATAATGCCCACATGTATATACTGCTGCACCTGTGTATAATACCCACATGTATATACTGCTGCACCTGTGTATAATGCCCACATGTATATACTGCTGCACCTGTGTATAATGCCCACATGTATATACTGCTGCACCTGAGTATAATATCCACATGTATATACTGCTGCACCTGTGTATAATGCCCACATGTATATACTGCTGCACCTGTGTATAATGTCCACATGTATATACTTCTGCACCTGTTTATAATATCCACATGTATATACTGCTGCACCTGTGTATAATGCCCACATGTATATATACTGCTGCACCTGTGTATAATGCCCACATGATCCATTTAGCTCATATAGTGTGTGTAAATCTGGCTTTGGTACTAGCCAGTGCCTCCTGAGCCATTTAGCTCACCGCACGTTCCTGGAATTAAGTATCATCAAAATGTAACAAAATAAAAAGCAGGTGATTCTCGTCAGCCCTTCCAGGAGACATGCCCATCAGTTTCCCGGGTTGGGTTTGATATGTTAACAGTCATAATGTGGACATTCATCATGTAGACAGTGATGAAGTATCGACATATATCGTACCTGGTGGCCCGGTGGACACTTACCTGCTCCTGCCGGCTGCAGTGGAGTCTTCAGGGTCACAGAGGTCATGTGATTGTGACTTTAAGCTCAGACGGTGTATGGGTATTTCTTCCCTATCTCTAATCCCTACTCCTACCACTCCCTCTAGTGCCTAACCCTAACCTCCCCTGCAGCCTAACCCTCCTGCCCGCAGCCTAACCCTAACCTCCCCTGCAGCCTAACCCTCCTGCCCGCAGCCTAACCCTCCTGCCCGCAGCCTAAACCTAACCTCCCCTGCAGCCTAACCCTCCTGCCCGCAGCCTAACCCTAACCTCCCCTGCAGCCTAACCCTCCTGCCCGCAGCCTAACCCTCCTGCCCGCAGCCTAAACCTAACCTCCCCTGCAGCCTAACCCTCCTGCCCGCAGCCTAAACATAACACCCCCTGCAGCCTAACCCTCCTGCCCGCAGTATAAACCTAACCTCCCCTGCAGCCTAACCCTCCTGCCCGCAGCCTAAACATAACACCCCCTGCAGCCTAACCCTCCTGCCCGCAGTATAAACCTAACCTCCCCTGCAGCGTAATCCTCCTGCCCGCAGCCTAAACCTAACCTCCCCTGCAGCGTAACCTTCCTGCCCGCAGCCTAACTGTAACCTCCCCTGCCGCGTAACCCTCCTGCCCGCAGCCTAAACCTAACTTCCCCTGCAGCCTAAACCTAACCTCCCCTGCAGCGTAACCCTCCTGCCCGCAGCCTAAACCTAACTTCCCCTGCAGCCTAAACCTAACCTCCCCTGCAGCGTAACCCTCCTGCCCGCAGCCTAAACCTAACATCCCCTGCAGCCTAAACCTAACCTCCCCTGCAGTGTAATCCTCCTGCCCGCAGCCTAAACCTAACATCCCCTGCAGCCTAACCCTCCTGCCCGCAGCCTAACCCTAACCTCCGCTGCCGGGTAACCCTCCTGCCCGCAGCCTAAACCTAACCTCCCCTGCAGCGTTGTTGCACTTCCTGGTGCAGCTCTAAAGGTATCGGCAGTAGGAGCCAGGAGTGGGCCCCCCTCTCTGTCCGGGCCCGGGACTCCAGTCCCCCCCTGATGACGGCCCTGGTGTTCTGGAGCGTCCTCGGAGGGTGACTGGAAGATGACAGTTGGAAGACACACGGAGAAGTGCATCTTAGGGGAGTGTCGGCGGCATGTCAGTGAAAGCGACTGTATGCAAAGACGCTGAACCACACACATAAGACGCCATACTCGGACGAAAAACCTGCACCTGCCAAAGGGCTCGTGTAAGTTTGGATGGTGCAAGCGATGGCGGTGTATAAAGATGCACAAGCGTTATTGCAGCGTCTGTGGATGCCGACAGTGGGCGCCTCACTTCTTGAACATTCGGACGCATGGCTGGGAAGGGCTTTGAAGTGGTATTATCATAAAAGCGCAGACACATGATGGTGGAAATAGCCATGGCCCGGACTGCATCTGACTCGGATAAAGCTCCTAAATGTTACCCTGTAACAGTCAGCGCTCGCTCTTAAAGGGACGCTCTTGCGGCCTCCCAGTAGAGTGGGCCAGTCTCCTGGTGCTGCCCTCAACCCAACTGTGGTCGGCTAGGATGTTAGATGACGTCATCCTAACCCCAGTCCCTCCTGTAAAATCCCACAAATTGCAGTATTGAACAGCGGGGGCGGAGCCATGATGACGTGTAGCCCTGTCCTCCACTGTAACATGCTGCGAGGGGCGGCTTTAAAGGGCAGGGGTGTGGCCAAAATGATGGGAATTCTGGCCACACCCCCTCCCCTCAAGCTCGTCAGACAGGGTTGCCCTCTCTTTGAATACTTGCTAAGTATGACTAGTAACATTCCCCCTGCGAGAAATAACTCCAGTCCGTGAGTTAAAGTTACTAAGCGGCGACTTCTCAGCGTGTTTAAGCAGGACATTTATAATGAATACTTTGCAAGACAAAACATGTACATCACCGCTTAGTAAATTTACCCCTAAAAAATAAACAGACTTTTTTTGTTGTTTTTTTTATAGAGCAAATTTCAGAAATAGTGCCAATCCCCTCCTCCCTCATTAGCTGATGAGCCCCACAACAGGATTGACAGATAACCGGTGTTCCCCCCTCTAACGGGGGGAATAATCAGACAGCACATTAGCAATCCCTCACCTGTGAAGTATTGCTGAGCCAGCTAACAATACCAGCCTGTGATGGATTCTAGCTCTACCAGACGGAGATCAATGAAGACTAGAAACGAGTCGCTCCATTTGTCAAGCCGTCGTGCTCCCCAGGCGCAGGTTGCAGCAGAAAAATGACTCCTGCGTGGAGTGGGATTGGTACCTGGGATTCCCAGCGGGCATAGAATGAGAGGTATTTGTACACAAGGCGGGCTGCGGCTCTGACCAGTATGTATTATCTGTGCAGAGCTTTGCAGACCATTTTCTGGAAGAGATCCAAAACCTACTCAGGTCTGAGGAAGCAGACTGCTGTAAAGACAGGGAGTATTTTGTTAATCCACTCTGCTTGTCTATGGATGGGGAGGTCCTGTCTAAGGTGGTCATTCCGAGTTGTTCGCTCGCTAGCAGTTTTTAGCAGCCGTGCAAAGAGCTATGCCGCCTCCCACTGGGAGTGCATTTTAGCTTAGCAGAAGTGCGAATGAAAGGATGGCAGAGCGGCGGCCAAGTTTTGTTAAGCAGTTTTAGAGTAGCTCAAAACCTACTCAGCGCTTGCGATCACTTCAGACTGTTCAATTCCGGATTTGACGTCACAAACACGCCCTGCGTTCGCCTAGCCACGCCTGCGTTTTTCCTGGCACGCCTGCGTTTTTTCTAACACTCCCTGAAAACGGTCAGTTGATACCCAGAAACACCCTCTTCCTGTCAATCACTCTGCGGCCAGCAGTGCGACTGAAAAGCTTCGCTAGACCTTGCGTGAAAGACATTGTTCATTGTAATAGTACGTTGCGCGTGCGCATTGCGCCGCATACGCATGCGCAGAAGTGCCGGTTTTTTGCTTCATCGCTGCACAGTGAACGAATGCAGCAAGCGATCAACTCGGAATGACCACCTAAATTCCTTGCTTCTACAGATGTGCCCTCATACACGGCAAGACTGTACGCCATACAGCTATAAACGACCGGCGCAACTGAGATGTAGGACGCATATTGTGAGGGTAAGAGATGCGCAAGGGCTATTTGACACAGTGTATTAGGACATCTTTAGGCATCAATTACTCAGTGGGGCAGATGTATTAAGCCTGGAGAAGTGATAAAGCAGTCATAAGTGCGAGGTGATAACGCACCAGCCAATCAGCTCCAATATGTAAATTGACAGTTAGGAGCTGATTGGCTGGAGCGTTATCACCTTGCACTTATCACTCCTTTATCACTTCTCCGGGCTTAATAAATCTGCCCCACTGTTTGTTATGGGTACCCGTGACAACAAAACTGCCTTTTATTTCCATGCTCATGAATTAAAATGAGCTAAGTGAGGGCCTGATTGAAAGATGGACGCAGGTCACATGAACGCTGCGTTTTTGGATGCAGCAGTGATGCAAAATTATGCTAATGCCATCGGGGGAGCCCGAGGACAAAACACACCCACTGGCGGTATCGCAGATCCGGGTGCAGCTTCAAAAATGCAGCATTGACGCACATCGCAACCACCGGCTGCAGCACTGGCCATCTGAGTGAGCCTAAATCTACGCAGAACGGACGTCTCTGCTCCGTAGCCGAGGCCAGTGAATCTGCGTCAAAAGAGGCAGACACTGGCCACGCCACTCCCGGAAGGCGGGGCAGACACCTCCCTCCTTTTTCTGGAACGCTTGCTGTCTGCACCCACTCCCCGCCCCTAAACAGATGATTGACAAGCTGGGGCTCTGCGACTGTAGTGGCAGAGAGAGACCCGCACACGTGTGCGCATTGCAGATACTATGGAAGGACAGTGTAATATATATTCTGCTTTCTTACTGCGCGGCCTGATGCAGCTAACGCCGTCCTCTGTCTGTGCTATGGTGGTCATTCCGAGTTGATCGCTCACTAGCTAGTTTTAGCAGCCGTGCAAACGCTATGCCGCCGCCCACTGGGGAGTGTATTTTAGCTTAGCAGAAGTGCGAACGCGTGTGCAGCCGAGCTCTGCAAAAACAGTTTTTGCAGTTTCTGAGTAGCTCTGAACCTACTCAGCGCTTGCGATCACTTCAGCCTATTCGTGTCCGGATTTGACGTCATACACCCGCCCAGCCACGCCTGCGTTTTTTCAGACACGCCTGCGTTTTTGCAAACACTCCCTGAAAACGTTCAGTTGACACCCAGAAACGCCCACTTCAATCTTCTTGCGGCCGTCAGTGCGAGGAAAATCTTCGCTAGAACCTGTGCACAACCACAAAGAGCTTTGTACCCGTACGACGCGCATGCGCATTGCGGCCCATACGCATGCGCATAAATGCCGCTTTTTCACCTGATCGCTGCGCTGCGAAAATTGGCAGCGATCGATCAACTCAGAATGACCCCCTATGTCACCAACGTTTGCTTCTACAATAGACCATACCAGAATATACAGAGTCCGGGTGTTGGAAGGGTCTGTCTGGTGTTACTGTCCCCGGAGCAATCGTTGTATACATAGGATGAATATAAACTTTCTGAGTGTGGATCGCTGGGCTGACAGTAACTAGGTCGACAGTCATTAGGTCGACAGTGATTAGGCCAACACCTGAAATTGGTCGACACGGTCATTATGCCGACCTGGCAAAAGCCGACATGAGAAAAGGTTGACAGGAGTTTTTTTTTTTTTATTGGTGTTGTTTTCTTCGGAAAGTGACCGGGAACCCCAATTAGTGCACCGTGTCCCCTCGCTTCGCTCGCCATGCTTCGGGCAAGGTGCCTCGCTCCACTACTGCTGCGCTCGGCATAGGTTACCGTTCCCAATTGTAGTCGACCTAATGCATGTCAACCAATAGTGGTCGACCTAATGACTGTCGACCTAAAGACTGAATACCAAACTTTCTATCTTCCAATTTGTAACCCGGAACATCATTCTCTTTTCTGGATTCGCACGGGGTCAAATTGTTTGTGTTTGATACAGACGAGGTTTCGCATCTGCTTTCTATTGTGTGTCGGTATTTTATATGTCTATTATTTCTGTATTAAACTCTTTGGTATATTCTCCATGAGACGGTCACCGGACACATTACTCAGGTCATTCAGCGCCAACTTTTTGTTATTATCAATATGAAATGAGAATATGTGTACAGACGTCCACGGCGGGATGTAATGGAGGGTGAGATCGCCGGAGGAGCGGAATAATGCCGGACGACCTCGGGGGGCAATTACCTACAAGGCACGCCGGCGATCACGGTCTCCATTACATCCCGGCGCTCGATTGGGTTACATGCAAGATTTTTTAAGCTAGCCTGGATTGGTTCCAGCTGTGTGTAAGAATAGACGTCAGTAACAGGCGGGTACGGCAGGTGACCCGGGTGGCGGGATACGCCCATTTGGCTGCAAGGTACAGTGATGAAGGTGACAGAGTAATCTGATCACAGGGTGTAAATGGGCGTCCTGCGTCAGAGTACGAGGCATGTAATGAGCCTCTGGAATAAAGTGATCTCACAGCTACTTACTGTATCCCTGCGGCAGTATTCCCAGTGCTCATGGCGGATGGGCTCTACAAATAGTTCCACCTTCTTTTGCCAGGAGGGTTTCTCTTCCGAGCAGCTACTGTATGGCAGATGGCCGGACTGTGCCAGAAGGATAACCATGAGGCCACGTGATCAGCTTGGAGGCTATGGCGCCAGATGCTGTAATAGAGAAACATATGTCCCTATATATCACAACTGCGCAAATGTTTAGTATACCGGAAATAACCATAGTGCTTATACAAAATTATATCCGCTCCACGTGCCTCCTGTCCCATTACTTTGCAGAAAGCAACAAGTATATCCAGATTAATCCCGCTTCCTGATAAATTGGGCAGGGTCTTGATCAGCGACAGATCTCTTCCTGCTGCAACCTGCTGTGACCTTGAGTGTAACTTCCCATTATTAGTGTATTGCACATCGGGGATGGGACCAGGATGACACAAAATGCGTGGCCACCCCACCTTCACTTGCCAATTGGACCTCCCCTCTAGAATCTCCTGGAGATGAGTTCCCACAAGTAGACATGTATGATCAAAAGTCCACTTGACGCACGCACAATACTGCTGTGACCATTCACATCCGAACTTGCCCCTGTATAATGGCTGCGGCACCATGCAGGTCACTAATGCAGGGGCACCAGCACCTCACCCCCAGCACAGGGCCCGGGGCCCCACAGGCAGAATAATGACAGTATTCCTATGTGACAGCAACAGGACACATGTCACTCCCTTGCCTCTCACCTCATGCCTCCCAGTCTCCTCATCTCACACCTCTCTAACCTCATACCTCCCAGCCCTCTCACCTCATGCCTCCCCACTTCACACCTCTCAGCCTCCCTACCCCACACCTCCCAGACCCCTACCTCATGCCTCCCAGTCTCCTCACCTCACATTTCTCTCACCCCTGCCTCCCAGTCTCCCCACCTCACACCTCCCAGCTCTCTTACCTCCCAGTCTCCCCACCTCACACTTCCCAGCCCTCTCACTTCACAACACCTCCCAGTGTCCCCACCTCACATCTCCAAGCCCTCTCACCTCCCACTGCACATAGAGCTGCCAGTAAATGTAATGGTGTATATATTATCTCACTATAACTAGGGCAATATACAGCTAATACCCTGCAGGTGCCACCTCTGTGTCTGGTTTATCTGTGCTCTGTGCTGCTGCCCCAGGGCATCATGGGAGCTGCAGGTTACTCTGATCACTTTTTTTTTTTTTTGTTCAAAACAACAAACTTTATACACACAGCACAAATTCTGCATTGCTATTGGTTACTGTGGGGTTTTGCCTACCTGACCCTCTCCATGAGGGAGAAAATGCTCTGTTCCTGGACTTTCCTGGTAATGTATGATTGCCATCACCTGTGGTGAGCTAGGTAATTGATAAGAAAGGTGTTTCACCACAGGTGATGGCAATCATACATTACCAGGAAAGTCCAGGAACAGAGCATTTTCTCCCTCATGGAGAGGGTCAGGTAGGCAAGTATGGGGTTTAGGCTTAAAAACTTGTACTAGTAGTTACAGATTCAAAGTACATGAAATATAAATGTACACTCGCCCCTATGTCATGTGACCCCAAGCGCAATGACAATTAAGCCCAAATCATACTTGCCTACCTCATACCTCCCAACATGACCCTCTCCACGAGGGACAGAACGCTCTGCTTCTGGACTTCCCTCTTACTGTATGATTGCCATCACCTGTGGTGAAACACCTTTCTTATCCAGTAACCTGTACAACACAGGTGCCGGCAATCATAAATTAAGAGAAAAATCCAAAAGCAGAGCATTGTGTCCCTCCTGGAGAGGGTCATGTTGGGAGGTATGCTACCTGACCCTCTCCATGAGGGAGAAAATGCTCTGTTCCTGCACTTTCCTGGTAATGTATGATTGCCATCACCTGTGGTGAAACACCTTTCTTATCAATTAACTAGCTCACCGCAGGTGATGGCAATCATACATTACCAGGAAAGTCCAGGAACAGAGCATTTTCTCCCTCATGGAGAGGGTCAGGTAGGCAAGTATGGCCCAAATTCTGCGCTGGTACTCTGCTTCACCTCAGGAGGTACCCTCTGTTAGTCAGGGTACATAGATAGAATGAACAAAAAAGAAAGGGCTTGTCAGCTTTAGAAACACACTCCTGAACACACATATACATATATATACATACTTTATATATATAAAAGTAAAATAAAATTAAGTTGGCTGAAAAACTATAATCATCCCAAATAAAAATACAGCCTCTAATACTCTGTGGTAACAGGGAGTAAGCGTCACGCTGCACCATGCAGGGCCGGCGCCACCACTAGGCAGCTTTAGGCAGCTGCCTATGGGCGCAGACCACTGGAGGGCGGCAGCTCATGCTGCCGATGAATGCTTGGCTTCTTGTCATGTGGAGCGTTACCGTGTAGAGGAGCAGGAGACTGTTGCTACAACAACTCTGTAACCATAGCCGGCAGCATTCATGATATGCAATCGCGGGGTCAGGGCGGGGGGGAGGTGTAAAGCGCAGGGTGAGATCGAGGACGTCTGTGGAGAAGACAGTTAGAACAACTGTAACCTGCTTACTCTAAGTGCATAGAGTATTGAAGCCGCTGCCGTAACAGATAGGCGGCCGCGACATCCCTGCTGCACTGTCAGTGTGAATGTAACCCATTGGCAGCGGCTTCAATACTCTATGCACTTAGAGTAAGCAGGTTACAGTTGTTCTAACTGTCTTCTCCACAGACGTCCGCGATCTCACCCTGCGCTTTACACCTCCCCCCCGCCCTGACTCGGCGATTGCATATCATGAATATTACAGCCCAGCCCCCCTCCCTCCTCCCCCCCCCCCCCGGCACATGCAGGGACCTCCGCTGATGGGACAAGTTGGGGGTTTTTGGTGGACGAAGGCAGCTTTACACAGTCACACTGAGAGTGACTGCCGCTGCCAGGATCAAAGTTGCAGCGTGTGCAATGTATAGAGGGCGGAGGGGAGCTGCAGCAGGAACTCAGCAGAGGCGGGAACAGCGGGCAGTCGGCAACGGCGGACACTTGGCACCCAGAAATGTTGGTAGCAGCAGGAACTCGGCAGCGACAGGATAGGCAGGTACACAGCTGCACTGAGCTCCAGGAAGAGGCAGCTAGTCTGCCCTGGTATGCAGCATAAGTTTGTCAGAAGGACTCCAAGCTCCTCCAAATGTTTAAGTGTGACCGTACTTTATGTGTATGTATTTATATGCGAGTGTGTGTGTGTATGGTGTGTTTATGTATAGAAATATACAGTAAGTATGTGTGTAATATATATATATATATATATATATATATTTATTACACACATACTCTTATAGAAAATGATACAGCCACTGTTTTTCTGTTTTTTTTTTTTTTTTTTAAACACCCATGGAGTGTCATCTGGTTGCTGAATTGCATTGAATGCGGGAGGGAGGGGGGTGCAGTCTTATGTATATCAGAGCCGTAACTAGGTGTGTGCCAATGGTGCCTTGCCCACAAATGCACTGAGGGCACACCATCGGGCATCACACCTGCTAGCTTCGAGCCCAGACTGCTGAAGGCCGCGCCGCCTGTGTCCCGCTGACGGCGGAGCCGCCCATGTCCCTCTGAAGCTGCCGCCCACCGCCTAGACACAACCATGTCCCGCTGAAGCCACCGCCACCCGCCCACCTGTGTTCCACAACTTCCTCTGAACTTGAAGCCACGGCTTCAAGTTCAGAGGAAGTTTTCAAGCCGCTTCAGCGTCTGTGCGACAGGCAGCCTTCTCAATGGCCCAGCGGCAGCCCGGCCCCCCTCCCCTGAAATTCAGAAGCCGCTGCCGCCCACAAGACTCCTGCTGCTGAAGCCGCCACCCGCCCGCCTGTGTCCCAGTAAAGCCGCCGCCGCCCACCCACAACAGCACGTAAGTGACTACACTACACTACACTACACTACACTACACTACGCTACACTATATTACACTACACTACACTACACCACAGTACACTTCACAACACTACACTACACTAGGACGGGAGGGGGGGTGTAAGGGTGAATCTGCCTGCCATACTGTGTTAAACGGGGACTCTGCCTGCCATAATGTGTAAAAGGGGATGCTGTCTGCCGTAACATGTAAAAGGTGGACGCTGTCTGCCGTAAAGTGTAAAAAAGGTGACGCTCTCTGCCGTAATTTGTAAAACAGGAGGTGCTGTCTGCCGTAACGTGTAAAAGGGGGACTCTGTCTGCCACAATGTGTAAACAGGGGACGCTGTCTGCCGTAATGTGTAAAAAAGGGGACGCTGTCTGCCGTAATGTGTAAAAAGAGGACGCTGTCCGCCGTAATGTGTAAAAAGGGGACGCTGTCTGCCTTAAGGTGTAAAAGGGGCTCTACCTGGTGTAGTGGTGCTACTGTGCGGCGTAATTTGAATAATGGGGACTACTGTGCACCATTATATGAATTGGAATTATTTTGTAACCACACCCCTTTCCCGTAAAGCCACGCCCCTATATTTTTTGCGTGCGCGTACGACGCGCACTGCCACCGGTTTTCGTTAAGGAAGGGGGGCGCTGATGCCGTTTCTTGCACACAGTGCTAAAATGTCTAGTTACGGCACTGATGTGTGTGTGTATATATATATATATATATATATATATATATATTCTTTAAATGTATAGCATTTATCTGGAAACCCCCTCTTAGAAATCCTGTGTTTGCCCCTGTGGACCCTCCCACCCTACCCTTCATGATCGCAACACATAGGGCGATCAAGGGGTCGGGTCCCTCCTACTGCATCACCAAATATAGCAGGATTAAGGACTGGGGGCTCATTGGGTAGGTGAGAGCTTCATTTAATATATAAAGACTGGGGGTGAGAGGGTTGGGAAATACTTAAGGTGTGGGGGGATTATTTAATCTATACAGCAAAGGGTGGGGGTGAGGGTGCATCTTTAAATATATAAGGGATGGAGGTGCTGGAAGGGGGAAAGAGATGACATTATTTATATATATATATATATATATATATATATATATATATATATATATAAAATACACTAGTTACCAGGCCATCAAAATGACAGAACATCATAACAGTAATGTCAGAGCCAGTGGCTGTGCACACCTGGACGGAGCAACACTTGTACTGCTTGGTCGGGCGCCATATAGAGTCTGCCGGCACGAAAAAACACTGAAACCCCCCCCCCCCCAAACAGGTGAGGAGCAGCGTTAGCCTTTTATTAGAATATATATATATATATATATATATATATATATATATATACATATACACACACACACACACACGGGATTAGAGAAACAGCAGGCACGGGATGTAGTTATGTGACCGGTCAAAACAGTTCCCCCTTCATCCCGCCCCTTGAGAATCCCAACAGTCGGCATGCCGACTAGCAGGGACTATTCCCACTAGTGTAGATAGAACCTGTGGCGAGCACAACGAGCCCACAAGGGTCTTCTTGCGCTCACCTGCCGACATTTCGCCGCCGGTGTCCCGGCGGAGGTATGCTGACTTAAGTGCCCTGGGCCCCCCGAAGGCTTAATTCAGCCCTTGTCTAGCGGTTCTTGAGCACCCGGGGTAGAGCATCAGCAGCATTACAGCAGCAACCTGTCCTGAAGTTCCCACTAATAAGCCCTACACACTGGACGATTAGTGCGATTTGAACGATGATCGATATCATTCAAATTGGCTTGCATTGAAAAACTATTAAAAACCAACGATGAACGACTGCGGGGAGGCACATCTTTCATCGTCGGTGCCTCCATACTAAACGATATGAATGATATAGTGTTCTTATCTGAACAATATCGTTCTGAGATATCGACCAGTGTGTAGGGCCCATTAGAGTCAGCATGCTTGACGGGATGTACTAAAAGGAAAATGCAGTAAAAACCTGTTTTCTGTGTTCTACCGCATTTTCTGTATGTACAGTACTAAAACTCGGTGTGTGGTTGGGGGGGGGGGCAGCAGGCTGAAGTTTTGCCTAGGGCGTTGAGAAACCTTGCACCGGCCCTGGCACCATGTAGTGCACCTGCAGTAACCATGGTTACCGCCCCTCAGTGATGTCACAAGACCAGCTGTAGCATGCTGCACCATGTAGTGCACCTGCACCTTTTGTGATGTCACAATGCCCAGACCAGCTATAACAGACAGCAGCGGCAGTATCCTGGCATTGTAAAGATGATTGGACTAGCAATAGTACCGTGTGTCTGGGTCTTCTGGACCCTGGCTGGACTCTTTACTGCGTTTCTTCTGACCATACTCTGTGGTCATCATGATTCATGGATTATGCTAATTAGGTAAGAGAACAATACTATTAATATTTGTGAGACTTTATATAACGCTGGATGGTTTACACCAGGGGTGGGGAACCTTTTTTCTACCGAGGGCCATTTGGATATTTATAAAATCCTTCGGGGGCCATACAAAAATTCTCAACTTAAAAAATTACCCTGCCCCCCAGTAGGTCTGCCCCTTAGAGGTACTGTGTGTGCGCGCCGGAGGCGCGCACGCGCCAAAAAAATGGGTGTGGCCAGTTAAAATTGGACGTGATACACATATGCCCCCAATAGTGCGGTGCCAGATCCACAATTGCCCCCACAGTGCCAGGTATACAAATGCCCCTCACAGTGCCAGGTATACAAATGCCCCTCACAGTGCCAGGTATACAAATGCCCCTCACAGTGCCAGGTATACAGATGTCCCCACAGTGCCAGGTATACAGATGCCCCCACAGTGCCAGGTATACAAATGCCCCCCACAGTGCCAGGTATACAGATGACCCCACAGTGCCAGGTATACAAATGCCCCCCACAGTGCCAGGTATACAGATGCCCCCACAGTGCCAGGTATGCAGATGCCCCCACAGTGCCAGGTATGCAGATGCCCCCACAGTGCCAGGTATACAAATGCCCCCCACAGTGCCAGGTATACAAATGCCCCCCACAGTGCCAGGTATACAGATGCCCCCACAGTGCCAGGTATGCAGATGCCCTCTTCCCTCCCCTCCGTGCTGCTTACCGTGAGACACGGAGGAGAGCGCGGCTGTCGGGTGGGAGCGGCGGCGCCGTGTAGTACTTCAAACCAGCCGCCGGTTCGAGAGCCAATCAGAACTCGTGGACCGGCAGCCGCGGCTCCTGATTGGCTGCCGGTCCGCGAGCTCTGATTGGCTCACGGACCGGCGGCTGGTTTGCAGTACTACACGCCGCCGCTCCACTCGACAGCCGCGCTCTCCTCCCTGTCTCCCTGTTCTGACAGCTGAGACACGCTGCCGCCGGACTGAGCGGCAGCGTGTCTCACTGACACCAGCTGGTGGGCCGGACCAAACGGCTTCGCGGGCCGGAGGTTCCCCACCCCTGGTTTACACCATGGGGTCCTGGGCTGGGCATGGGGGGGGGGGGGGGGGGGCAGTGGGTCTCTGGAATGACAGAGTAGTCCCCCAATCTGCATATGTGGATCTCTTTTCTTTTGAGGAAGAATGTGTCAGTTAGTTACTGAGGTGTAACCTGGTCTTCTCCTCTGGGACAGATGTGTTGGCATTATACTGTCCTGCATCTCTGCTGCCGGGTTACACATATAGGCTGACTGTGTTACACAGAATCACTATGTACACGAGCTCCGGCTTATACAAGTAGTATATGTCCAATTATACAATATTACATCACATGTATCTGTTGTCTTCTCCTCACAGTGACACTGGATCGCACTTCCCGGAGTCCACCGTGTTTACCGTGGTCTTCTCCGGCTGTGCTGTGCTTGGATCGGCTATAGTATACATCAGGTACAGATTTATGTATCTGAGGGACGTGGACAGTGAAAAACACCAGCTGCTGCTGCAGAGAATATTGCTGGGTATGGGATTCATCTCAAACTTCGGGATACTGACACAGGCGATCTATCCGGTAGGTTCCAATGTTTTATATATTACTGATGGCAGGAGTGGAAATGTGCCGCTCATAGTACATAGACCCAGTGGTGACGCTGCCATCCGTGCTGGGTGTGGCCGCTGGGAGGCATCACAATGCCAAACCGCCCTCCCAAGGTTCCCGCTCCCAGCATCCTTAGCATGCAGAAGAGCAGAGCTGGGGCCTAGGGAGGGTGGATGGACACCGCCAGGCTCTCCTCACCATTGGGCCCTATTACAGGATGCTCCTCCAATATCTGCTATGGGACCTGGCCCTTTCCTGAATAGACTCCTAAATACTGAGGAAGAGAAGAATAATATGATAACACAGCGGCTGTTTTGGTACTAGGTGCAATAAATGACCAGAGCCGCTTATCAGGTAGCATGGAAGCTGCAGGAGGAGGGAACCTCATCTATAAGTATTATCCTGGATTCATAATGCAGCAGGGGGCTCTGCACTCAACCCCCCACCGGCATTCTGCAGCCAGGATCCCTACATACCACACCCACCTTTACAATGCTTCCAAATTATACTGGGTAGTTGTCTCTTTGATCTCTCCAGTGGGATCAGATGTGACATCTATATACTGCGCTGGAATGGCTGATGAGGAAGGGATATCACAGAGACATTTGTTGGGTATCCCTGTTACTATGGCTCCTCCCTTATCAGCTCTTATCACCAATAAATGGATTTCTTTAATGCTTATGTTAGATTTCAGCTTAACTATATGCCAATTAATATTCATAAAAGTACTGATTTGTACTCGTGGTGTAATATTACATCAGCCCCAGAAGTCCTAGGAGTTTGGGTATGGCGGCCCGATCCCGGTGGTCAGAACACGGAATGCCGTTGAGCGGCAGCTGTGATCCGTGGTTGTGGTTTGTGTTGAGACAGAGACACAGCTGTCCCAGTCTCTGAGAGAAATGTAATTTGGCATACCAGGCAGGGTTTATGGGTTCTCAGAAACCCCCTCTGTGTGCGCCACTGCTGTATAAATGACTCAGCCTGCATCCATGTGCTTCTGTATGGTAACACATCTGCTGAGCTCACAGTAAGGGGCACATTATGAGATAATATTTGTTTATTTTAGAATTAGAGGCGCTTGTTCATTATAATCAGCTGTTATTTTGCAGGATAAGTCTGACCTATAAATACAGAAAGTCACATTATATTCTGACATCATGTAAATGTTTATTTTGCAGATGATATCCGATCCCATTTTCCACAGGTCAGGAGCAACACTGGCGTTTGGATTTGGCGCTGCATATAACATCATACAGTCTGTAAAGTTATACAGCAAATCATTCAGCAGCCGCCCTGTGTGCCACATAAGAATGATATGCTCTGTGGTGATGGGAACATCAATTTTTATGTGTATCCTCTTCATGTGATCAGCAAAGTAACAAGCTGACATTTGAGTTCTTAATATAAAATTTTATTAGCTCTCCCCTCCTGACAGGTGTAATATAGTAACAGTCCTCTCCTCTCCCTTCCTGACAGGTGTAATATAGTAACAGTCCTCTCCTCTCCCCTCCTGACAGGTGTAATATAGTAACAGTCCTCTCCTCTACCCTCCTGACAGGTGTAATATAGTAACAGTCCTCTCCTCTCCCCTCCTGACAGGTGTAATATAGTAACAGTCCTCTCCTCTCCCCTCCTGAGAGGTGTAATATCAGGTAGTAACAGTCCTCTCCTCTCCCCTCCTGACAGGTGTAATATCAGGTAGTAACAGTCCTCTCCTCTCCCCTCCTGACAGGTGTAATATAGTAACAGTCCTCTCCTCTCCCCTCCTGACAGGTGTAATATAGTAACAGTCCTCTCCTCTCCCTTCCTGACAGGTGTAATATAGTAACAGTCCTCTCCTCTCCCCTCCTGACAGGTGTAATATAGTAACAGTCCTCTCCTCTCCCTTCCTGACAGGTGTAATATAGTAACAGTCCTCTCCTCTCCCCTCCTGACAGGTGTAATATAGTAACAGTCCTCTCCTCTCCCCTCCTGACAGGTGTAATATCAGATAGTAACAGTCCTCTCCTCTCCCCTCCTGACAGGTGTAATATCAGGTAGCAATAGTCCTCTCCTCTCCCCTCCTGAGAGGTGTAATATCAGATAGCAACAGTCCTCTCCTCTCCCCTCCTGAGAGGTGTAACTCTCCTCTCCCCTCCTGACAGGTGTAATATCAGGTAGCAATAGTCCTTTCCTCTCCCCTCCTGAGAGGTGTAATATCAGATAGCAACAGTCCTCTCCTCTCCCCTCCTGAGAGGTGTAATATCAGATAGTAACAGTCCTCTCCTCTCCCCTCCTGAGAGGTGTAATATCAGGTAGTAACAGTCCTCTCCTCTCCCCTCCTGAGATGTGTAATATCAGGTAGTAATAGTCCTCTCCTCTCTCTTCCTAAGGTGTAATATCAGGTAGTAACAGTCCTCTCCTCTCCCCTCCTGAGATGTGTAATATCAGGTAGTAACAGTCCTCTCCTCTCCTGTGAGGTATAATATCAGGTAGTAACAGTCCTCTCCTCTCTCTTCCTTCGGTGTAATACCAGGTAGTAACAGTCCTCTCCTCTCTCTTCCTGAGAGGTGTAATATCAGGTAGTAACAGTCCTCTCCTCTCCCATCCTGATAGGTGTAATATCAGGTAGTAACAGTCCTCTCCTCTCCTGTGAGGTATAATATCAGGTAGTAACAGTCCTCTCCTCTCTCTTCCTTCGGTGTAATACCAGGTAGTAACAGTCCTCTTCTCTCCACTCCTGAGAGGTGTAATATCAGATAGTAACAGTCCTCTCCTCTCTCCTCCTGAGAGGTGTAATATCAGATAGTAACAGTCCTCTCCTCTCCTGTGAGGTATAATATCAGGTAGTAACAGTCCTCTCCTCTCCTGAGAGGTGTAATATCAGGTAGTAATAGTCCTCTCCTCTCCCCTCCTGTGAGGTATAATATCAGATAGTAACAGTCCTCTCCTCTCTCTTCCTGAGAGGTGTAATATCAGATAGTAACAGTCCTCTCCTCTCCTGTGAGGTATAATATCAGGTAGTAACAGTCCTCTCCTCTCCTGAGAGGTGTAATATCAGGTAGTAATAGTCCTCTCCTCTCCCCTCCTGTGAGGTATAATATCAGATAGTAACAGTCCTCTCGTCTCCCCTCCTGATAGGTGGACAAAGTAGGTAAGTATAACCCGTGTCTAGTTTAGTAGCAATCAGCACAGACTGACGAGGTAAGTGATGACATTCTAGTATTTACAGGTATAATGTGATTTTCCTTTACACAAACACCTTTCAGTTGCGGCATTTATGGCCCCAATACAACTGGACCTGTGCAATGGAGAGATCTGTATCCAGGTATGTTTATTACATTACGCATACACAGTATATATATATATATATATATATATATATATATATATATACACACACACATATATAATGTAGTCCTACAGTATGTACTGTAGTCCCAGTCACTGACCAGAACGTATACATGACGTCTTCTCTACTCTTTGTTGCTAGATCTGCACTGTGACGGCGATATCCTATGAATGGTTGGCGGCCGCCACCTATATGATCAATTACATCACTTACGTCACAGATTTCCAGGTTGGTATATGTATATCTGTATATATTCCACATTGCCTTTCACTGCTACTAATTCACACACATATATAACACATCTAGCTAGCTGTATGGATTATATGTAATACACAGGAGAACAGAACATATACTGTATACATATATAACACATCTAGCTATCTGTATGGATTATATATAATACACAGGAGAACAGAACATATACTGTATACATATATAACACATCTAGCTAGCTGTATGGATTATATGTAATACACAGGAGAACAGAACATATACTGTATACATATATAACACATCTAGCTATCTGTATGGATTATATAGAATACACAGGAGAACAGAACATATACTGTATACATATATAACACATCTAGCTATCTGTATGGATTATATATAATACACAGGAGAACAGAACATATACTGTATACATATATAACACATCTAGCTATCTGTATGGATTATATATAATACACAGGAGAACAGAACATATACTGTATACATATATAACACATCTAGATAGCTGTATGGATTATATAGAATACACAGGAGAACAGAACATATACTGTATACATATATAACACATCTAGCTAGCTGTATGGATTATATAGAATACACAGGAGAACAGAACATATACTGTATACATATATAACACATCTAGCTATCTGTATGGATTATATATAATACATAGGAGAACAAAACATATACTGTATACATATATAACACATCTAGATAGCTGTATGGATTATATATAATACACAGGAGAACAAAACATATACTGTATACATATATAACACATCTAGCTATCTGTATGGATTATATATAATACACAGAACAGAACATATACTGTATACATATATAACACATCTAGCTATCTGTATGGATTATATATAATACACAGGAGAACAGAACATATACTGTATACATATATAACACATCTAGCTATCTGTATGGATTATATATAATACACAGGAGAACAGAACATATACTGTATACATATATAACACATCTAGCTAGCTGTATGGATTATATAGAATACACAGGAGAACAGAACATATACTGTATACATATATAACACATCTAGCTATCTGTATGGATTATATATAATACACAGGAGAACAGAACATATACTGTATACATATATAACACATCTAGCTATCTGTATGGATTATATATAATACACAGGAGAACAGAACATATACTGTATACATATATAACACATCTAGCTAGCTGTATGGATTATATAGAATACACAGGAGAACAGAACATATACTGTATACATATATAACACATCTAGCTATCTGTATGGATTATATAGAATACACAGGAGAACAGAACATATACTGTATACATATATAACACATCTAGCTATCTGTATGGATTATATATAATACACAGGAGAACAGAACATATACTGTATACATATATAACACATCTAGCTATCTGTATGGATTATATAGAATACACAGGAGAACAGAACATATACTGTATACATATATAACACATCTAGCTAGCTGTATGGATTATATGTAATACACAGGAGAACAGAACATATACTGTATACATATATAACACATCTAGCTATCTGTATGGATTATATAGAATACACAGGAGAACAGAACATATACTGTATACATATATAACACATCTAGCTAGCTGTATGGATTATATATAATACACAGGAGAACAGAACATATACTGTATACATATATAACACATCTAGCTATCTGTATGGATTATATATAATACACAGGAGAACAGAACATATACTGTATACATATATAACACATCTAGATAGCTGTATGGATTATATATAATACACAGGAGAACAGAACATATACTGTATACATATATAACACATCTAGCTATCTGTATGGATTATATATAATACACAGGAGAACAGAACATATACTGTATACATATATAACACATCTAGCTAGCTGTATGGATTATATATAATACACAGGAGAACAGAACATATACTGTATACATATATAACACATCTAGCTAGCTGTATGAGCGATATCGTCAGTGTTTTCCCTTGAACTCCCGGTAAACGATATAGTGCCTACACACGGAACGATATCGCTAACGATATCATTCAGTGACATCACCCGGCCACCACCCAGAACATGCAGTTTTGGACAATATAGCCAAAATTGACCTGCATGTACAGATGACAGAACACCTCATTAACGGGAGCGCGCATCGTTAACGATATTGTGCGTACACACTGGACGATATTACAAACGATATCGCTCAGAAGGATCAAAATGAGCGACAACGTTTCAAATATCACCTAGTGTGTACCCAGCATAAGAGTCCAGATTTCCTGCCAACGTTACCACTCAGTCCCCCGAGTGGAAGTCCGTGCCCTTCAGTCATTTATATGAATGGGGAGAAGCATCAGCACACGCTTATATACAGTAGCAGAGTGGGGGGCATATGGTATTACTACCTGGGTCTCTTGGAGGGTCCTGCACCATCTGCTTTGTCCTGAGACCCCTTTGCAGCACGTGACACCACTTCATAGCACTGCAAATTGTATTTTCCATTGGTTTCCCCTGAGGGGGCGTGGCCAAATACAGAAGGCTTGGTACCCAGGCCCCGCAGCTATCTCACTGGCCCTGCTTATAATGCGTTATACCATACTTGCCTAAACTCTCGGAATGTCCAGGACACTTACAAATTTTCTTTACTAAATAATTTATGTTTGTACAATGACAGTGCATGGACTAATGTGACTATATCATGTTCTTGTCTCTCCTCTTGGATCAGCGTTTATGTATAGAGAAGCAGGGGAATGGCTACGCGATCACCCTGAGGACGCAGATCCCGGATTGCGTATAAATGACCTGGCTCCGTCACGGATGTGGACGTTACCTGAAGCATACAGTACAACTGCTGGAGCCGCTGCCACTGCTGCACCAAGGATCCCTTCTGCTCCGGCCTCCCTCACCCCACCAGCAACAGCCACGAGGCTGCCCTACCCTCTGTGTGCGGTTGCGGCTCCTATAGGAATTCCAGGCATGCCACAAAGTTGAGACCCTGTTTCTCTGTGTTTCCATCCACGTTCCTGTCATCGAGCTTCCAGCGCTCTGCCGTTCCAGCGTCAGCACACCAATTACCAAATTCCAGTGTCTGCTACAGTGCATACCAGCTCAATACTTGGGGTACATAGACAGAGGGCCGCGACCTACGTGTCGGGTGCAGCTAAGTCCAAACCTCCTTGCGGGGGGTCCCTGGTGAATACTGAGCATACAGACTAGTGTAGGGTCTTGCAGAAAATTGGGGTCCCTTGACGTGGGCTGCAAGCTTAAATGTTTTGATCAAAACATGACAAAATCCCCTCTACTTTATGTGCTACATACAGACAGATTCACAGTATATTATTGTTAAAAGTCTTTCTGTTTTGTATACATATATATTGCCACACAGTGGTACCTTATACAATATGGGTAAACCCAAGTACGGGCATATTTCATTTCTGTTCAAATAAATAATGCCTAGTGCTATCATGGCAGATTACACTTAGGGCTATAAAAGGCCTAGTTGGGGGCGGCTCACTACCCAGCCCTGTATAGATGTCCCGTCTGTATCTGGGAGGGGAGTACATGTAACTGCAATGTAATGGTGTGCTGAGCATATAGGCCAGTGTGGGGACTTGCAGGAAATTGGGGTCCACTTACGTGGGCTGCAAGCTAAAATGTTTTGATCAAAATATGACAAAATCCCCTCTATTTTATTTTCTATACACACACACACACACACACACACACACACACACACACACACACACACACACACGTTTGCGGTATATTGTTAGCGCCAATAGCAAAAGTCTTTCAGAATAGCATTACTTTCTCACAGCATTAAGGTCACGGGTTCAATTCCCACCACGGCCCAACTGTGTGGAGTTTGTACATTCTCCCTGTGCTTGCGTGGGTTTCCTCCAGGTACTCCGGTGTCCTCCCACAATTCAAAAATACAAACAATACAGGTAGGTTAATTGCTCCCGACAACAAATATCCCTAATAAGTCAGTGTCTATACATGTGTATAGGCCAAGCGGTTGTTATCTATTATCTACGTGTATATATAGAGATGCAGAAGGATGGCTATGTGATCACCATGAGGATGCAACTTCCTGGTTCTGCCTTGTGAATTATTGTCTACCTTGAGTGCAGGTCCCTGGACTGTGTGTAGTGTGGGGGCTGCTCCTTATACGCAGAAGTACCCACAGCCAGCGGCCGTACAGGCGCTTTCACAGTAGGCGATGCTGGAAAAGTGTTCCATTGTCATCACATCTCTGGCACGAAAATGAGCAACACAGCCAACAACAAGTGATAATATTACACATACACGTGTGAGTATTACTGGTAGCTCTATATAGCAGGCAGCATGTATTGTAAGCTCAATGTTCTGCCAACAATTGTACCTGTCTGATTAACTGATAAAATCCTACATATAAAACGGTTATGGGCAGAGGAGAAATACAGAGCGCAGGAACGCGGGAGACTCTGCTGTACTGCTGTGCACCATGTGACAGAAAGCAGTGCAGGTACCATGTGACAGAAAGCAGTGCAAGCACCATGGCAGCAGATGACAGAAAGCAGTGCAGGCACCATGTGGCAGAAAGCAGTGCAGGCACCATGTGGCAGAAAGCAGTGCAGGCACCATGTGGCAGAAAGCAGTGTAGGCACCAAGTGGCAAAAAGCAGTGCATGCACCATGTGGCAGAAAGCAGTGCAAGCACCATGTGGCAGAAAGCAATGTAGGCACCATGTGGCAGAAAGCAGTGCAGGTACCATGTGACAGAAAGCAGTGCAGCCACCATGGTACCAGGAGACAGAAAGCAGTGCAGGCACCATGTGGCAGAAAGCAGTGCAAGCACCATGTGGCAGAAAGCAATGTAGGCACCATGTGGCAGAAAGCAGTGCAAGCACCATGTGGCAGAAAGCAATGTAGGCACCAAGTGGCAGAAAGCAGTGCAAGCACCAGGTGGCAGAAAGCAGTGCAGGCTCCACGGCCCGCCAAGAATGGGAATCACTGTGAATGTTACAGTGTTCTCGGAGTTTATCCGTCATAGCTGTGACTCCGGTGACAGTGCCAATTAGAACATGCATCCACTGAAACTAGACAAATGTGAGCTACAGCAGGCATCTAGCCAAGTAACAGGCAAAGCAGGGCTCCCACTGGCCTCCTCACTGCAGTCATAGTAACTCTTACAGAACATATTCTAAGATGAAACCTTTATTTGTAGAATAAATAAAAACGTACAGGTATAAAGAATGCTAATAAGGTGTGATCTGTTCTTAGGTTATATTCCTGGGTCACTAGCTGCAACCTCCTCCAGAATATCCCCTATAGATGAAGATGCTTTAGCAGCCACGAGAACCAGATTCCTGGGTGAGAAGTGCGGTTTAAACAGAGGGATCACATCACAATGGAATCCTGCAAGAGAGACAGATTCATGTTTCAGATAACCCGCTGCCCAAAGTGCCTCAATTGCTTTGCTGAGGGCATTAAGAAAATGGTTTCTCACTGGCAACCCCTAGTGTTAATCATAAATAATAATCTGATGGCTCAAATGTATGTTATCAAGTTATCACAATGTTCTCAAAGGACGTTCCATCCCAACGTGAGTCAATGGGGCAGCCTCCGCGGTGTCTCTGGTTCCGGGCTATGTTCTCATGAAGATTGGTCAGCCCACCTTATGACCTCACCACCGAGTGCAGCCGACAATGGGGGTCATTCCGAGTTGTTCGCTCGCTAGCAGATTTTAGCAGCATTGCACACGCTAGGCCGCCGCCCTCTGGGAGTGTATCTTAACTTAGCAGAATAGCGAACGAAAGATTAGCAGAATTGCGAATAGAAAAATCTTAGCAGTTTCTGAGTAGCTTGAGACTTACTCCTACACTGCAATCAGTTCAGCCAGTTTCGTTCCTGGTTTGACGACACAAACACGCCCTGCGTTCGGCCAGCCACTCCCCCGTTTCTCCAGACACTCCCCCGTTTTTTCCTGACACGCCTGCGTTTATCCGCACACTCCCAGAAAACGGCCAGTTTCCACCCAGAAACACCCACTTCCTGTCAATCACACTCCGATCACTTCAACGATGAAACTTCTTTGTTCGGACGTAAGTAAATCTACTACGTTTGGTGTTAAAATACTTAGCGCATGCGCATTTTAGCCTTAATCGCTCCGTTGCGAAAATCGGCAACGAGCGAACAACTCGGAATGACCCCCAATATTCAATGTTGTTTCCTATTAAATGAGGGTGTGATGGAGGAATATGAAGGTCTGGTCTCCCTGGGTAGGTTACCAGCCCACAACACCTACCCTGCTCCTGTAGGAAGATCATCCTGTCCAGCAGTATAAGAGTCTCCACTAGAGGCGCCAGCAGTAAGGCCAGACTGAAGAATGCCACCACATTCCGGTGCTGGGACAGCATGTGTTCTACTAAGGTCTCATCCATGGTGGTGCTGGGATCCAGACCTACTCGCTTTAGTCCCAGCTTAGCGTATCTGATGGAGGAAAATAATGCACCAATAAAAGCCATTATACAATAATAAATGGAGAATGCGTCAATTCACATATTAAAATATGTAAGTAACATACACTCACATTACATGTGGATTTAGGAATTGATCTCGATAATGAAGAAGACAAAGCCTCTAGTTTACGCTACATTCTCATATAGCAGAGCAAATGCGGCAGGAGAAGGGGAAGCAATCAGTGAAACAATGGAACTGACCTAGATACACATAGAAACTTGTGTTTCTATGTGTATCTAGGTCGGTTCCATTGTTTCACTGATCGCTTCCCCTTCGCTGTGATCTCACTTCTTCCATGTTGCGCCATGTGCTTGCACACGTCTAAAGCGCACGTTAATTTTCATGGGTTTTTACTAATTTTTCTAACAATAATAAGAATGAGCCCTAAATATTGTACAATTCTCCTGATTACTTATCAGTCTTTGTACAGAACTGCATTAGCTCTGAGAAGCTGTAGACATATGTGGTCGCAGTGTTGCCCTGTAACGCTGGAAAACAAGAAACATCGCCTTGTATGACGGCGCTGCCCACCCAGAACACCTACCAAGACTCTACACCCACTGTCATCGGGATCCCTATAGCAAGATGTGACCTGCAAAACTCTACACATTCACCAAATGGACTTCAGAGCCATCTCAGAGCACCACTACTGGGCAGGAGAAACCATGCAGGAGCTTCCATCTGCCTCCCTCTAACTTCCTGCATCTGGTTTGGGAGGTAACAGCCCTGCAGTATGGGGGAATAGGTATCTATAGGCCCGATCAGTGAGTTATCAATCACACCGCATATTTCCGTGCAACAAGCAGAATTAGACACAGACTGAAGAGCAAAACCTCCTCTCTTTTAGCCCCTGACCATTAGAAGCATGTAACGCCCGGGTACAGACAGTAAGGATGACGATGATAATGGGTCAGTTTGCGTTACCCGAAAAGCAATCACCCCCATTTCCCCATCATACAGTACCACTGCACCTTATACCCAAGACCGTTATGCTTGGTGTAGTAAGACTACTATTACTGCTGTTATACAGGTTGTTCTTCCTGAGGCAACTCAGGAAATTCAGTATTTCACAGAAACTGCTGATTATCTTCTACACAGCCATTGTGGAGTCTGTTTTATGCTCTTCAATCACAGTCTGGTATGGAGCTGCCAACGAGTGTGACAGACGGAGGCTACAGAGGGTTGTGAGGACCGCAGAAAAGATCATTGGAGCCGTTCTCCCCTCTGTTCACGACCCCTACCTGTCCAGAGTCAAGAAGCGTGCAGGGAAAATCGTAGCAGACGAGATGCACCCTGGTCACGTCCTGTTTGGAACACTTCCATCTGACAGGCGTTATAGGTCCATTCTCACCAAGCTGACCAGAACCAAAAATAGCTTATTTCCGCTAGCTGTCCACTTACTAAATTATGCCTAACAAGTCTGTGATTGTAGAGAGTGTTTTATACTAATGTATGTTATGTGTGTACGTGTATTATGTTATGCCTTTTCCTTTTATGTTATCTGGCGACGCATTGTAAACCGCAAACAATTCCTAGTATACGTGAGTATACATGGCCAATAAAGTCTGATTCTGATTCTGTCTGCTAGAGGTGACGGTGATGAATCCGCTGGCCATAAGATCACTCATTGTAATCAGAAAAATACTCACGGGCATGACTGCGGGTAATTGAATTCCCCCCTTAGTTGATCAAAATAACTGTCTGAGTGTTTTTTATACACTTACTCTTTGAAGGGAAGCTTGTGAGCCTTTTTGATTGTCTGCACCCCAACGCGTTTCATGGTCGGCTCTACACCTCGGATGACAGTTTCCAGCACAGCTCTGTAGCAATGAGTTCTCAAAATTTCGCTGTCACCTTTAAGACGCTCCATATAATCTTCTATGGCGTGGCACGCCACCTCCCTAGATTTGTAAGACAGCTTGTGCCCCGGGAGCCCGGACACCCAGGAGCTCATGGGATAGCCATACTCTTGTATATCTGAGATACCCGGATGAGAATTAGCCAGGACACCAGGTGGTTGCGGCTCCTCGAGTGTGGTTAACTTCATGTAGCAGCAAGCAACTGACGTGATACCCACAATAGTGGGACACCTGGCAAAATGGCGTAACATAGCTACACTTAGGTCTCCACACGCATGGAGTCCTGTTAATACAAATTTATTCAATGGCAAATGGCACTGTCCCGTAGTGGTTCCACCATCACAAGAGCATGCTACACAGTTACCTGTGCAGATGTTATGGGGCATTTGTGAGTTCATTGGTTTATCAGACACAAGCTCTTCTGTTGCACATACATGTGAAATGCACAAGTCCGAAACTGTTGTCCAGCTACCGGCAGCCATCTTGTTTCCGCCTTTGGCTTCTAGTTGTGTCTTTACTCCACAGCCGCCTAACTGTCTCAGAAAATCTTCCCATGATGCTTGAGGATTTACAAATGCCAAGATGTGCCGTGGAGGTTTTGGTGAGAGGTTCAGAATAGCTTCTGAATCACTACTCTAAAGAAAAAAACATAAAACAATGATGTTAACTCGGTAATATCATAGTGCAATCAGCAGATGCGCTGTAACCGAGAGCAACTAGATTATAATTAACTAGACTCAATCATAGCGACCATCAAATTAATTGCCATGGGTTTCAGAATACACACGTTGCTGGTATTGATAGGTTGAATATTACATTTGTAGTTTAACATTAAATACAAGAAACATGTTAGATGTATGGGGTCTACGCTATAACCCGTAGTGATTGATAGCAATATACTAGAAGATTCCTGTCAGAAGCTTACAGCAGAGGTTCCCAAGCTCTTCCAGTCCAGCAGGGGTGTATCAAGAGAGGAGGGGACCCGTGTGCAGTCCCCGTCAGCTCCCCCTTCCCTTCTATCAGGTAATGGCAGTGACAGTGTCTCTGAGCACTAGGTGGTGTACAGGTCTCCGGAAAAATGGCGGGGGCGGCCATTTTCTCAGCAATTTTTCTGGAGACCTGCACACCACCTAGTGCTCAGAAACATTGTCACTGCAGCTGGACTCTGGAGAGGTAAGTACTGAAAATGCAGGGTGCACCGCACCGATTATATATATACGCCACTGCGGTCCAGGTTTCAAGGATATTCATGCTTGAGTCCACAAGGTTAAATTAAACAGACTGAGGTACTAATTAAGTCACTTGCGCTTAAACATGGCTACCCTTAAAACCCGGACTGTAAGGGTGGAGTTTGGGAAGCTCTGGCTTACAGTAAACCTTTATCCCATCGAAAATACTTTCCTGCAATCTCACTGATGGTTGTAGGGTCTGTCACCAAACCTTCGGGCGCTACCGCCGTGCTGCTGCTTATTTGGGTACCATGACCGCTGATGCAACAATGTTTATACACCATGCCCATGTTCCAGTGCAGTCTGGAAATGTACCATTTCCCCTGGACCCTTCAGTACTCTCTCTCCCACTGCACACTCTCTCCAGCCGGTTACTGTGCAGACACAACTGGTAGCTGTGTGCGTGGCGCTCAGATATGACTAAACATGACAGACTGGACACCTGAAATCCAATAGCCGTCTGCAAATCTTGCATTCATCCTTCCCAGCCTGTAATGAGAGGAAGCCATACCTTTTGGGATCTGATCCTTTCTTTCCTCATCATGTACATTAAATCCTGGTCAAACTTGGCCGCAGAGGTGGCCAGGTTCCTGTCAGCTTCCACGGCCGTCACACGGAGCCCGTGGCCAAAGCATAAGACCCTCGACAGGTGACCCTAGGGTGTAATATACAAAAGCAATGAACGACAGCACATAGAGTACTCCGACAGAGAGCTATCCATATGTCACAAGTTTCTAGAACGTGCTGAAGTATTTAGAGAAGAACATGAACAAGGTTTAGTCCAATGAATCTCCAGGACTAATAGAGTGCGTCAGTAATTGTGCATGCTAGGTAGGGAATTAAACTGACTTTATGTGGTCAATTCAATTAGGGGCTAATTGCCTTTGATGTGCTGTTGCAATGGCTTTGGAATGCCGTCACCTGAAATGGCGCAATTAGTTCAAAGTTGACATAGGGGTGCATTTAAAATAGGCTATTTAGGGGTTACCATATGTGCAACGTAAGAGCCTAAATTGCTGCATCGTCCCTAATTAAATCGGCCTCTGTGTGTGCTTATTACATGTTCTTTAAGAAAAGAAGGTTCTATACTTCGCGGACACCCTCGAGTGGGACTGGCCCCGTGTGCCAGGATTATAGCTGTCGACAAATTGATTGCATCTCGCTGGTATGCCCACATGGGAAGCCACCAGTCAACTGGGCTTTAGCTGGCATGCAACCATACCATCCGGCTGCGGACCCTGGCTTTTATAAACTACCATCCCTGGGGGAGGGGGGGGGGTATTAATACCCATGGGAGGTGTAATGCATTATTACAGAAATGTGACACTGGGGAATGGAGCGATATTAAAAAAGTTAGAAAATTAAAATGGTCACTGATGGAGGATGAGGACAGGTGAAAACACAGGGACCCACTGCACTGACGATGTGGGGGTTACACAACTGGGAATCTTTTACACTAGGTGGGTAATATTACAGCGTGGGCCTATAGACCCGAATGGTGAGATACAGACCTAGGCATTTTATTTATTTTTTAAATCAAATATTTTACATAATTGTTTTTTTATAAAATATGTTTTCAACTTAAATTTATACCGAAATCTATTTTTGAGGGGCACTTGGGAATACAACTTGTCAGTTAAGAACAGATCTGATCTGACCAATGTCGGTCAACAATGAGGTCTGTCCCCAAAGTGAGAGGATTATGGGTCATACCTGACCAGATCCAATGTCCACCACGTGATCACAGCTTGTGGCGTCACTCAGCTTTTTCACCAACTGCATAACGAGAAAAGAGAATTAACTACACATTATTTAATTATATAATTCTAGAGAGGGCAGAGACAAAAAATATGTATATTGAAGGAGTGTTAATAACCCTTTCATACCGCTGTATAAACCTGGGTTTGTGGCTGGGTGTGAAAAGGCCCCTGAATAATAACCCAGGCCCAGTGACCCGGGAATCCAACCCAGGTAACTACCTGGGTTGGTCCAGGATGGACCCAGGTTACAGGGCGTATGAATGGGTAACCCAGGTTGTCTGACCCAAGTCTCATTCACTGCATAGAGAGAGCCACATTCCAGGCGCGTGGAGATGATGTCATCTACAAGGGCTCGCAGAGAGAAGCCCAGGCAATATCCCTGGGCCAGCCAGCGGTGGCCACTGTGACACGGCTTGTAACCCGTGTTGTGACCCAGGCTAGACATGGGAATGCAGTGTGAAAGGAGTATTCACGATGCTCTTTTGCTGTTATACAGAACTTATAAATGCTGTTGAACAAACCTGCATTCAGACCTGAACGTAGATGTGCTAAAAATATGGTGGGGGTACGCCCAGCACAGGGCTAGTCCACCCCGCATGTCAGGCCCTGCCCCCCCCAACCCAAACGGGTGCGAAAGCATCGCACGGCACCTGTGTTGTCAAGACCGCGACCCACCAACGACGTTCTAACGCCATTGCCACGCCCCCTCTCACCCCGCGATCGCAGCAGTGAGATGCTTTCGCATCTAGGTCACTTCTCAGCATATCCCATATACACTCTTACTTTCCCAAGCTGTCTGATCTCATGCTGTTTTTTGGGCTTCACGTGTTTACGAAACAGAGGATCCAACAAGGAGCTCTGGCAGTGGTTCGTCCGAAACTCATCGGGTCTTTTCTGGTCCAAGCTACCGATTTCATGACGTGGGATTCTTTGGAAAGCCAAGCAATGGGCGGTGACCTTCAGAGCTAACAGGCTGAGCGGCCACACTGACGTGTACCTGGAATACAGCGGACAGCCACAGGAAAGATTCAGTCAACATCACCGCCTATTACACAATGTCAGTATACCCTGTTCTAGTAACCCTCGTGACCCTTCATGTGGAATACATCCTGCCGGAACCCGCCCTCTGCAATCAGGTTGTTATTGATTGCCGGCCTAACGGTATCCCCTGACCTACAAATGTATCCTCATACACTGTGGCTTCAGTCACGCCAAACAGCCGCTTTCACCATGCCAGGTCCTGGGCACCCTGTTCGCCCACAATGTGCCTCTTATTCACACAAATAAAATAACCGGGGGCGACAGAACTACACTGCACTGCGCAATGTGATGTGCGACATTTGTTCATCTGTGTGCGACTGAGTCTGACCCTGTATATAAACTGCAGTTACACTGCGCTTCATCTGCGACTGTACGTGTGTAACACTAATTCCTGTCACAGCCCGGCGCCTGTAGTACACTGTCAGCGCTGTTTCGCTGTGTCTGCGATTAGTATAAGAAGCACAATGTACGCCACCCCGTTCTGGGAGTCTAGATGTAGGAGGACACATCTGATCAGATTGCGAAGAAAAGGGCATGACCTGCTCCCTTGGCACAATTAAAAAACTGAGGGCTTGCTGAGGGACAATTAAAAAACTAATAGAAGAGGAGGAGCCTGTACACACGTCTTGATAAATTGAAAGTGCCAGCTCCCTATAGCCACCGTCTATGCCCCAGTGTCTTCACCTGCCTCCAGTGTCCCCTAGCGGCTGACCGAGGAAAGGGGTCATATACGTCTTTTAGCCTTTGGTCTGGCCTAGAGGATTTTGTATTAATATTAATTCAATTGTTCTGCTGTTCGGTCACTGATATTTCTGCTTGCAGCCTCCTGGGGTGGCGAACAGAAATTTGATAAAAGTGTCCTGTTTGGGCGCCGAAACAGGACTTTTCATGATACGGGCAGTATTTTAGTCAGGTTTAACCTTGCATCCTCTCACCACTCTGTAGCAGAACTGCATGTCACAGAGTCAGGTGTGGCCGCACCAAAACTGCAAATCTCTACACTGGCTCCCGTGTCCTCCAGAATCCAATTCATATGACTCACCCTCTCCTACCAAGGCCTCAACCACAGACCTGCATATGCCTCTGAGCGGCACCTCGCCTCTAGTAACCACTCTCTCTCTCGCCTTCTCCTGCGCCACTAACCACCTGTGAATTTTTCTGCCAGGCCCAATCACAGACTCCCACAGAGCTTCAAATCCTGAGACTCCCAGAGAACCCATGCTGGTACACCCCCACACCTATACTACTCCCACTATATGACCAACACTAGCAGCCTCATTGCTGTGCCAATGTCCACCCTGAGCCACACTACTCTTGCCTTAGCGGTGCCCTGTTCCCATTAGAATATAGGCTCTCTCATAAGCAGGGCCCTCCCTTCCCAGGAGAAGAGGCGGTGATGTCACAGCAGCTGAACTGTCAACATCCTAAAGACGACCTGGTTGCCTAAGATGGATGTACTGGATTCGGAGGGGGAGAGGGGTGGGTTACTGCATACAGAGGTGCAGGAAAGTCACAGGTTAAAACCAACTCAAACATCACCCCTCATGTCTCCATCATAATGCTACTGGGGGAATTCAATTGTTTTTTCATGTGAATGCCACTAGTTGGCACCATACAGAGCAATTGAATTCTCGCTCCATTCGGGTGCAAATAGCTGCGTGGGTACACATTGCAGCCTTGTGCGGTGGCGAGCTGAAATGTGTAAAAAGTCGGCTGTTTGGGCACCCAAATAGCACTTTTCACCGTGCACCCACTACTTTACACGTTTTCAGCCACTTTGCACAGCAATACCCAATCGGCTTTTGTGCAGTATGTGTGATAAAAACTATGTTGCCCAAACAGCATACCGAAAATAACAAAGATAGAAAATAAACTGAGGAAAATTCTCTGGAGCAGCAGAGTGTGCATCCTCTCCTGAGGGCACTTTTGCTAAACTGCCTGTGGGAGGGGGCATAGAGGGGAGGAGCCAGCACACCCAATGAAGAAATTTAAAGTGCACCGGCTCCTTTGGACCCTGTCTATACCCCATTGTACTAAGTTTTCCCAATATTCCTTATGGATGCTAGAGAAAACACTTGAACCGCCCCCTAATTAAGAGAAATGAGGACATAATAAGATAATATGAAGTATTAGGGTTTTTTCTTTTCCTTACATAAGGTGAAAAGGCTATAACAGCAATAGATTTACCCAGAATCCTCTGCGTTTCTCTTAGCCAGCAGCTGATCAGCCAACTGTGGCGCAGACAGATCTGACAACACTGTCGTCCAGGATCTTGGGAGCGACCCCCAGAGGTTATCTGTAAAAAACTCCTGAGGGCACAAGAGAACAACACTTTAGCTTATAACAGCAGCAGTATGGAGGTGGTCTAATTTCTTCTAGAATTCCATTTACAGAATAAGGTTTGGTGAGTAGTAATGTTCATTCTAGCACCTTGCACCTGACACAACCTGTGTAATCCCTCTTTGCTACCTGGGGTTTTGCTCGCTGCTCTGGAGCTTCTAGCACACTCTGGTCTCTATCAGCACTGAGAAAAGAACAGGGTGTGCTAGAAGCACCAGAGCAGAGAGTGATACTTCAGGGGGCAGACTACTTCAGGGCAGGGGTTGTTCAAAAGTGATCATAGCCAGGGTGTGCACAGGATCAAACGCACTGGAAACGAGATCTTCGCCACATATTTCATCCACAGATAATCCAACGTGTCGTATGCTGTGATAAGGGCTACTTACAATAATATAGGAATCTGCGATATAGCCATAGAGTGACAGGACTTGTGTAATATTCACAGCAAGCTGTTTATTCCGATTCAAAGAAACCTGATTCAGCGGCTCGATGGACACGCTAGAGGTAAAAAAAATCTTATCAGAAACTGTTATATAATATTATATAGAGCAACAATTATATACAAATTACACATACACAATTTTGAATATAAAACTGCCGCTGGAAAGGAAATTCAAACTGAAACTACGCATTGGGTGTGCTCTAAGTAGTGTGAGCGTGTGTCTGTATGTGGATATCACACCAAAACGCAGTTCTTTCACTATTATTTTTACTACTGTACCTGTAAAATCAGGACACTTGGGGGGTGCGCAATGTATTTTACTTCTGCGGTTGATATTTGTCACATTCAGTTGTTCTTTAAACAAAACATAGTTGACAAAATGCAGTTACACACAGCATTGTCATTGTGTAGGAATCTGCGTCACCTGTATTAGCGTAGGCTCAGTTACAGGGAACGCACCTTACAAAATTACCGATGATACGGTGTATGGTCAGCCAGGCGTCAGGCCCGGATTCTGGGTGTATTAGTAAAGCACCAGGATGGGGGAAGATTGAGACTATGGGGGTCATTCCAAGTTGATGGCTCGCTAGCAGTTTTTAGCAGCCGTGCAAACACTATGCCGCCTCCCACTGGGAGTGTATTTTAGCTTAGCAGAAGTGCAAACGTTTTTATCGCAGAGCACCTGCAAAAATGGTTTGTGTAGTTTCAGAGTAGCTCAAAACCTACTCAGCGCTTGCGATCACTTCAGACTATTCAGTTCCGGATTTGACGTCACACACCCGCCCAGCCACGCCTGCGTTTTTCCTGGCACGCCTGCGTTTTTCCGAACACTCCCTGAAAACGGTCAGTTGCCACCCAGAAACGCCCATTTCATGTCAATCATTCTGTGGCAACCAGTGCGACTGAAATGCTTCGCTAGACCCTGTGCAAAACTGCATCATTCGGTGTGCCCGTACGTCGCGCGTGCGCATTGCACCGCATGCGCAGAACTGCCATTTTTTAGCCTGATCGCTGTGCTACGAACAAATGCAGCTAGCGATCAACTCGGAATGACCACCTATATAGTTATACACAGAAAATAAAGATATTAAAAATGACACAATAACATCACCAACTACATTACAGACCCCATAACACTGTTTTCATTATAATTCTTTTTTTACTTACTTTATATCGATCTATCCCCATCACCACATTATATTTCCAATGTAACATTGCCTTCTGCCCCCATCTTTGTCTTGCACGTGTGTCCTGGATTTATATAATGAGCTAAAATATCTATCCCAGGGATGCACAGTAAGAACAGATGGAAGTGAGCACCCGTCTCTCACTGGTACCAGGAACACACTGCTGGCAAGATAGCAAAGGGCGTTCTCACCCACTTCCTCATACACCCGAATTACATTTTTTTTCTGCGGACGAACACAGCCATGAGAGTGTTTCCTACGCCTGGTGCAAGCATCAGCCCTGATGACATGCGCCGTGAGAGATGATCGCGCACGCCCCCAGTCCACTGCGCTGTAAATATTACCAGTACTCTCCACCACTTACACACAACCTCTGTTTCCGCTCAGTACAGGAGAGATAATTAAAAATATTAAAATAGGTAAAAGAGAGAGAAAAAAAGAGGATGAGGGAGAAAAAAAAGAGGGAAGGTAGAAACGAGGAATAGAGGAAAAAAGGAAGTAATCAGGGACACAGAGAGACACAGAAAAGTGAAAGGAGGGGTAAAGAGAGACGTGGGGGGCAAGAGAGAAATACAGATAGAAAAGGGGGAGAGAGAGAGACAGAAAAAGAGACCGGGAGAAGAAGGGGGGAGGAAACAGAGAGACAAGGAAAAAGAGGGTGAGAGAGAAGTGGGTGGGAAGAGGGGGATGCACACACACACTCTCTCTCTCTGCTGACCCTTGTGTACATGCTGCTTCTCTCTCCTCCACACATAAACTACATGGTCCTGAGTTGCACGCTTCTGCGGCCGCTATTTCCTTCTTCTCTACGGCTGCGGCACTGCGCTCACTTTCACATGCTAAAGTAGCAATCGGCCGAAGTAGGGGGGTGATTCAGAGCTGGCACATCTACACTCACAATCTCTGACATGCGGGTCCTCATCTCCTCTCCCGGCACCAGTGTTCCCCCTCATCTCCTCTCCCAGCATGTCAAGCACTGACCAACCCCCCCCCCCCCCCCCCCCTTCCCGGCAAAGGTGATGGTGGGGGTACAGACAGCTACCCGCAATGTTTTGAGTCGCAACAGCTGCGTATGATGTCACGCAGCCGCTGCGGCCCGCCCCAGCAACGTTCTGGACACGCCTGCATTGTCTGGACCGCGTCCCCCCCAACACCGTTTGAACACCGTGGCACGCCCCCTCCTGCCCGCCTCTGCCAGTCAATCAAGCAGAGGCAATCGCACCAGTGAGATGCGCACAAGCAAGACAATGGGCTTCTGGCCGCGATCGCTGCCACTGCAGCGATCAGCTCCGAATTAGGCTTTAAGTTTCAAACCTGCGCGTCTGAAAGTGCGAGACTATCCCGCCCACTGTTCTAGCGCCCGCAGCCGTCATGCACAGTTGGCTCTAGAAAAGGAGTTGCGTCCATTTTCACACATGCATCTGACTCAGGCCCTGCGTATGAGCAAGGCCGGCCCTTTCTTTGGCATGTGATATTACCACCCAAAACACCATCTTGGTTTCTTTCCCACTGCAGCCCATCTGCTCAGGAAGTCTCCGATCTCCTATATGGCCCCCACCGGCCCCTCCGAAATCCCTTTCCCAGCTAATTCCCATTTGTGTGTCGGTATGGGTTACTGTAAATCAGTGGCCTCTCCTGTTACTTGCCCGCTCTGATGTGATACCTCTGTCTTTTGTGGGTGGCCCGGTCTCATCTTGTCTTGTAGGTCTCATCAGTAATGTTCTCGTTACTCGTACACCTTGGTGGCAGCGACGCTCATTGCACACTGTGATCCCCTTATTTACCTACAGGTGTAAAATATGGCGCAGGTATTAGATTCCAGAACATGTCACACAAAGCCCTGTAGTGACATTCAGCTGATATTATGTAATAACATTTCAAAGTTAAATTAAAAGGAAACTGGCGGGAGGTTTACAGATCAGCAAAAATAAAACAAAAATTCTTAAAAACATCTCACGAAAGATCCTATGATATAAACTCACGAGAGATTCTATACTTGGCAAAATAAATACTAAATAAACTGAACAAATAACTTTACTGAGTGTGAGCTCTGCAACATAACTTTTCCCATATGAGAGACTACTGGATGATCCATTCACAGTAGGGCTGATAACAAGGGCCATTTGTCAGTCACGCTGGATGTGGGACAATCTATTGTATGTAATATTATTTACTAACAACTTGTGTTTGTTGTTCCAGGGTTTATTTTCCTCTGTCTTCCCCGCATTTTTCACTCTCCCTCTCTAATCCAGACCCTCCTTTATCTCATCATCTCTTATGCTTTATCTCTCTCACTACCATCTCTCATCCAGTCCCACTCTCCCCCTCCCTTATCCTGTCTCTCTCCCAATCTCTCATCCAGTCCCACGCTCCCCCTCCCTTATCCTGTCTCTCTCTCTCTCTTATCCTGTCTCTCTCCCCATCTCTCATCCAGTCTCTCTCCCTCCCTTATCCTGTCTCTCTCCCCACCTCTCATCCAGTCTCTCTCCCTCCCTTATCCCATCTCTCTCACCCTCCCTTATCCTGTCTCTCTCTCTCCTTCTCTTATAATGTCTCTCTCTCCATCTCTTATCCCGTCTCTAACCCTATCTCTCATCCAGTCCCACTCTCCCCCTCCCTTATCCTGTCTCTCTCCCAATCTCTCATCCAGTCCCACGCTCCCCCTCCCTTATCCCGTCTCTCTCCCTCCCTTATCTTGTCTCTCTCCCCATCTCTCATCCAGTCTCTCTCCTTCCCTTATCCTGTCTCTCTCCCCATTTCTCATCCAGTCCCACTCTCCCCCTCCCTCATCCTGTCTCTCTCTCCCTCTTATCAGTCTCTCTCCTTCCCTTATCATGTCTCTTTCTCCATCTCTTATCCCGTCTCTCTCCATCTCTTATCCCGTCTCTCTCCATCTCTTATCCCGTCTCTCTCTCTCTATCTCTCATCCAGTCTCTCTCTCCTTCCCTTATCATGTCTCTTTCTCCATCTCTTATCTAGTCTCTCTCCATCTCTTATTCTGTCTCTCTCTACCCCTCCCTTATTCCCTCTCTCCAGTTCTTATTCTGTATATCTCTCTCCTCCCTTATCTACCTACCCCCTCCCCTTATCCCGTCTCTCTCCCTCCCTATAATACGCCCCGTGTGTCACTGTGTAGCCGCTGCAGAGAGCCGGCCGGGCGATATGTGTCGGGTAACCCGGGTGTACAGTAGCTGTACCTGAGCAGCAGAGCTCAGACAGGCAGCACACCCATTCTCCGCTGCTATGGCTGCCAGTGCTCCAGGTGAGAGAGCAGCAGCGGATGTGACGTCACTTCTCTTTCTCCCGGCCACCGCCATTGCTCTTCCTGGCAGTTGTTTCCGTTAAGCGCCGGGCCCGCCGTGTTGGAGCCGCTCTTCCGAGACTCTTGGCCGCCGGCACCGGAGCTGTACTGCGGGGAGAGGAGGCGTCGGTGGCCCGTTACTGTGTACCGGGCACCTCTCGCTGCGCCTGGGTCACCCGGGAGAGGCTTCCTGGCTGCTGTGTCCGGGCTGCTCCGGCGGTAAGTCCTGGGTAGATGCTAGAATCAAGTGGGCTAAGGGAAACCAACCGTAAGTCCTGTCATGTGGGTGTGTGGCTGAGAGAGGTCCCCCCCCCCCTGCCAGCGCCAGTGTTCCCCAACCAACCCCGTCACCCCTGCCAGCGCAAGTGTTCCCCAACCAACCCCGTCACCCCTGCCAGCGCAAGTGTTCCCCAACCAACCCCGTCACCCCTGCCAGCGCAAGTGTTCCCCAACCAACCCCGCCACCCCTGTCAGCGCCAGTGTCCCCCCCCCCCCCCCTTGCCAGCGCCCCCTCATCTTCCCCTCCCAATGCCACTGTTCCCCCTCATCTTCCCCTCCCAGCGCCACTGTTCCCCCTCATCTTCCCCTCCCAGCGCCAGTGTCCCCTCATCTTCCCCTCCCTGTGCCACTGTTCCCCTTCATCTTCCCCTCCCAGCACCACTGTTCCCCCTCATCTTCCCCTCCCAGCGCCACTGTTCCCCCTCATCTTCCCCTCCCAGCGCCACTGTTCCCCCTCATCTTCCCCTCCCAGCGCCACTGTTCCCCCTCATCTTCCCCTCCCAGCGCCAGTGTCCCCTCATCTTCCCCTCCCTGTGCCACTGTTCCCCTTCATCTTCCCCTCCCAGCACCACTGTTCCCCCTCATCTTCCCCTCCCAGCGCCACTGTTCCCCCTCATCTTCCCCTCCCAGCGCCAGTGTCACCTCATCTTCCCCTCCCAGCGCCACTGTTCCCCCTCATCTTCCCTTCCCAGCGCCAGTGTCCCCTCATCTACCCCTCCCAACGCCACTGTTCCCCCTCATCTTCTCCTCCCAGCGCCAGTGTCCCCTCATCTTCCCCTCCCAGCGCCACTGTTCCCCCTCATCTTCCCCTCCCAGCGCCAGTGTCCCCTCATCTTCCCCTCCCAGCGCCACTGTTCCCCCTCATCTTCCCTTCCCAGCGCCAGTGTCCCCTCCATCTACCCCTCCCAACGCCACTGTTCCCCCTCATCTTCTCCTCCCAGCGCCAGTGTCCCCTCATCTTCCCCTCCCAGCGCCACTGTTCCCCCTCATCTTCCCCTCCCAGCGCCACTGTTCCCCTTCGCCTTCCCCTCCCAGCGCCACTGTTCCCCCTCGCCTTCCCCTCCCAGCGCCACTGTTCCCCCACGCCTTCCCCTCCCAGCGCCAGTGTTCCCCCTCATCTTCCCCTCCCAGCGCCAGTGTCCCCTCATCTTCCCCTCCCAGCGCCACTGTTCCCCCTCATCTTCCCCTCCCAGCGCCACTGTTCCCCCTCATCTTCCCCTCCCAGCGCCACTGTTCCCCCTCATCTTCCCCTCCCAGCGCCACTGTTCCCCCTCATCTTCCCCTCCCAGCGCCACTGTTCCCCCTCATCTTCCCCTCCCAGCGCCACTGTTCCCCCTCATCTTCCCCTCCCAGCGCCACTGTTCCCCCTCATCTTCCCCTCCCAGCGCCACTGTTCCCCCTCATCTTCCGCTCCCAGCGCCACTGTTCCCCCTCATCTTCCCCTCCCAGCGCCAGTGTCACCTCATCTTCCCCTCCCAGCGCCACTGTTCCCCCTCATCTTCCCTTCCCAGCGCCAGTGTCCCCTCATCTACCCCTCCCAACGCCACTGTTCCCCCTCATCTTCTCCTCCCAGCGCCAGTGTCCCCTCATCTTCCCCTCCCAGCGCCACTGTTCCCCCTCAGCTTCCCCTCCCAGCGCCAGTGTCCCCTCATCTTCCCCTCCCAGCGCCACTGTTCCCCCTCATCTTCCCCTCCCAGCGCCACTGTTCCCCCTCATCTTCCCCTCCCAGCGCCACTGTTCCCCCTCATCTTCCGCTCCCAGCGCCACTGTTCCCCCTCATCTTCCCCTCCCAGCGCCAGTGTCACCTCATCTTCCCCTCCCAGCGCCACTGTTCCCCCTCATCTTCCCTTCCCAGCGCCAGTGTCCCCTCATCTACCCCTCCCAACGCCACTGTTCCCCCTCATCTTCTCCTCCCAGCGCCAGTGTCCCCTCATCTTCCCCTCCCAGCGCCACTGTTCCCCCTCATCTTCCCCTCCCAGCGCCAGTGTCCCCTCATCTTCCCCTCCCAGCGCCACTGTTCCCCCTCATCTTCCCTTCCCAGCGCCAGTGTCCCCTCATCTACCCCTCCCAACGCCACTGTTCCCCCTCATCTTCCCCTCCCAGCGCCAGTGTCCCCTCATCTTCCCCTCCCAGCGCCACTGTTCCCCCTCATCTTCCCCTCCCAGCGCCACTGTTCCCCTTCGCCTTCCCCTCCCAGCGCCACTGTTCCCCCTCGCCTTCCCCTCCCAGCGCCAGTGTTCCCCCTCGCCTTCCCCTCCCAGCGCTAGTGTTCCCCCTCGCCTTCCCCTCCCAGCGCCAGTGTTCCCCCTCGCCTTCCCCTCCCAGCGCCAGTGTTCCCCCTCGCCTTCCCCTCCCAGCGCCACTGTTCCCCCTCATCTTCCCCTCCCAGCGCCAGTGTCCCCTCATCTTCCCCTCCCAGCGCCACTGTTCCCCCTCATCTTCCCCTCCCAGCGCCACTGTTCCCCCTCATCTTCCCCTCCCAGCGCCACTGTTCCCCCTCATCTTCCCCTCCCAGCGCCAGTGTCCCCTCATCTTCCCCTCCCAGCGCCAGTGTCCCCTCATCTTCCCCTCCCAGCGCCACTGTTCCCCCTCATCTTCCCCTCCCAGCGCCACTGTTCCCCCTCATCTTCCCCTCCCAGCGCCACTGTTCCCCCTCGCCTTCCCCTCCCAGCGCCCCTGTTCCCCCTCGCCTTCCCCTCCCAGCGCCCCTGTTCCCCCTCGCCTTCCCCTCCCAGCGCCCCTGTTCCCCCTCGCCTTCCCCTCCCAGCGCCCCTGTTCCCCCTCGCCTTCCCCTCCCAGCGCCCCTGTTCCCCCTCGCCTTCCCCTCCCAGCGCCAGTGTTCCCCCTCGCCTTCCCCTCCCAGCGCCAGTGTTCCCCCTCGCCTTCCCCTCCCAGCGCCAGTGTTCCCCCTCGCCTTCCCCTCCCAGCGCCAGTGTTCCCCCTCGCCTTCCCCTCCCAGCGCCAGTGTTCCCCCTCGCCTTCCCCTCCCAGCGCCAGTGTTCCCCCTCGCCTTCCCCTCCCAGCGCCAGTGTTCCCCCTCGCCTTCCCCTCCCAGCGCCAGTGTTCCCCCTCGCCTTCTCCTCCCAGCGCCAGTGTTCCCCCTCGCCTTCCCCTCCCAGCGCCAGTGTTCCCCCTCGCCTTCCCCTCCCAGTGCCAGTGTTCCCCCTCGCCTTCCCCTCCCAGTGTTCCCCCTCGCCTTCCCCTCCCAGTGTTCCCCCTCGCCTTCCCCTCCCAGCGCCAGTGTTCCCCCTAATCTTCCCTTCCCAGTGCCAGTGTTCCCCCCCCCCTCGTCTTCCCCTCCCAGCGCCAGTGTTCACCCCCCCTCGTGTTCCCTCCCAGCGCCAGTGTCCCCCCCCCCCCCGTCTTCCCCTCCCAGCGCCAGTGTTCTCCCCCCCCCCCCCCCCTCGTCTTCCCCTCCCAGCGCCAGTGTTCTACCCCCCCCCCCCTCGTCTTCCCCTCCCAGCGCCAGTGTGATATGGGCAGTACGGATGGTGTAATGGTTAGCAGTTCCGCCTCGCAGCACTGAGGTCATGGGTTCGATTCCCACCATGGCTCTAACTATGTGGAGTTTGTATATTCTCCCCGTACACACTGCAGCGTATGTGTGCGCTATATAAGTAACTGGCAATAAAATAAGAATTTACTCACTGGTAATTCTATTTCTCGTAGTCCGTAGTGGATGCTGGGAACTCCGTAAGGACCATGGGGAATAGACGGGCTTCGCAGGAGACTGGGCACTCTAAAGAAAAGATTAGGTACTATCTGGTGTGCACTGGCTCCTCCCTCTATGCCCCTCCTCCAGACCTCAGTTAGGGAAACTGTGCCCGGAAGAGCTGACATTACAAGGAAAGGATTTTTGGAATCCAGGGTAAGACTCATACCAGCCACACCAATCACACCGTACAACTTGTGATAACCTTACCCTGTTAACAGTATGAACAACAACTGAGCCTCACTCAACGGATGGCTCATAACAATAACCCTTAGTTAAGCAATAACTATATACACTTATTGCAGAAAATCCGCACTTGGGACGGGCGCCCAGCATCCACTACGGACTACGAGAAATAGAATTACCGGTGAGTAAATTCTTTTCTCTGACGTCCTAAGTGGATGCTGGGGACTCCGTCAGGACCATGGGGAATAGCGGCTCCGCAGGAGACAGGGCACAAAATTAAAAGTTTGACCACTAGGTGGTGTGTACTGGCTCCTCCCCCTATGACCCTCCTCCAAGCCTCAGTTAGGTTTTTGTGCCCGTCCGAGCAGGGTGCAATCTAGGTGGCTCTCCTAAAGAGCTGCTTAGAAAAAGTTTGTTAGGTTTTTTATTTTCAGTGAGTCCTGCTGGCAACAGGCTCACTGCAACGAGGGACTTAGGGGAGAAGAAGTGAACTCACCTGCGTGCAGGATGGATTGGCTTCTTAGGCTACTGGACACTAGCTCCAGAGGGACGATCACAGGTACAGCCTGGATGGGTCACCGGAGCCGCGCCGCCGACCCCCTTGCAGATGCCGAAGAGAGAAGAGGTCCAGAAACCGGCGGCTGAAGACTTCTCAGTCTTCATGAGGTAGCGCACAGCACTGCAGCTGTGCGCCATTGCTCTCGGCACACTTCACACCAACGGTCACTGAGGGTACAGGGCGCTGGGGGGGGCGCCCTGGGCAGCAATGAAAGTACCTATTCTGGCTAAAAATACATCACATATAGCCTCTCGGGCTATATGGATGTATTTAACCCCTGCCAGGTTGTCAGAAAAACGGGAGAAGAAGCCCGCCGAAAAGGGGGCGGGGCCTATTCTCCTCAGCACACAGCGCCATTTTCCTACACGGCTCCGCTGCTAGGAAGGCTCCCAGGCTCTCCCCTGCACTGCACTACAGAAACAGGGTAAAAACAGAGAGGGGGGGCACTTATTTGGCGATATTAATAATATTTAAGCTGCTATAAGGGGAACACACTTATTTAAGGTTGTCCCTATATATTTATAGCGCTTGGGTGTGTGCTGGCAAACTCTCCCTCTGTCTCCCCAAAGGGCTAGTGGGGTCCTGTCTTCTATCAGAGCATTCCCTGTGTGTCTGCTGTGTGTCGGTACGTGTGTGTCGACATGTATGAGGACGATGTTGGTGTGGAGGCGGAGTAATTGCCTGTAATGGTGATGTCACCCCCTAGGGAGTCGACACCGGAATGGATGGCTTTGTTTATGGAATTACGTGATAGTGTCAGCACGCTGCAAAAGTCGGTTGACGACATGAGACGGCCGGCAAACCAGTTAGTACCTGTCCAGGCGTCTCAAACACCGTCAGGGGCTGTAAAACGCCCTTTACCTCAGTCGGTCGACACAGACACGGACACGGACACCGAATCTAGTGTCGACGGTGAAGAAACAAACGTATTTTCCAGTAGGGCCACACGTTATATGATCACGGCAATGAAGGAGGCTTTGCATATCTCTGATACTGCAAGTACCACAAAAAGGGGTATTATGTGGGGTGTGAAAAAACTACCTGTAGTTTTTCCTGAATCAGAGGAATTGAATGAAGTGTGTGATGAAGCGTGGGTTACCCCCGATAGAAAACTGCTAATTTCAAAGAAGTTATTGGCGTTATACCCTTTCCCGCCAGAGGTTAGGGCGCGCTGGGAAACACCCCCTAGGGGTAGATAAGGCGCTCACACGCTTATCAAAACAAGTGGCGTTACCGTCTCCAGAAACGGCCGCCCTCAAGGACCCAGCTGATAGGAGGCTGGAGAATACACTAAAAAGTATATACACACATACTGGTGTTATACTGCGACCAGCAATCGCCTCAGCCTGGATGTGCAGTGCTGGGGTGGCTTGGTCGGAATCACTGACTGAAAATATTGATACCCTGGATAGGGACAATATTTTATTGACTATAGAGCATTTAAAGGATGCATTTCTTTATATGCGTGATGCACAGAGGGATATTTGCACTCTGGCATCAAGAGTAAGTGCGATGTCCATATCTGCCAGAAGAAGTTTATGGACGCGACAGTGGTCAGGTGATGCGGATTCCAAACGGCATATGGAAGTATTGCCGTATAAAGGGGAGGAATTATTTGGGGTCGGTTTATCGGATTTGGTGGCCACGGCAACAGCCGGGAAATCCACCTTTTTACCTCAGGTCACCTCCCAGCAGAAAAAGACGCAGTCTTTTCAGCCGCAGTCCTTTCGTTCCTATAAGAACAAGCGGGCAAAAGGACATTCATATCTGCCCCGAGGCAAAGGAAAGGGTAAGAGACTGCAGCAAGCAGCTCCCTCCCAGGAGCAGAAGCCCTCCCCGGCTTCTGCAAAGGCCTCAGCATGACGCTGGGACCTTACAAGCGGACTCAGGGGCGGTGGGGGGTCGCCTCAAGAATTTCAGCGCGCAGTGGGCTCACTCGCAGGTGGACCCCTGGATCCTGCAGGTAGTATCTCAGGGTTACAGGTTGGAATTCGAGACGTCTCCCCCTCGCCGGTTCCTAAAGTCGGCTTTGCCAACGTCTCCCTCCGACAGGGCGACGGTATTGGAAGCCATTCACAAGCTGTATTCTCAGCAGGTGATAGTCAAGGTACCCCTTTTACAACAGGGAAAGGGGTATTACTCCACGCTATTTGTGGTACCGAAGCCGGACGGCTCGGTAAGACCTATTCTAAATCTGAAATCTCTGAACCTGTACATACAAAAATTCAAGTTCAAGATGGAGTCACTCAGAGCAGTGATAGCGAATCTGGAAGAAGGGGACTTTATGGTGTCCTTGGACATCAAGGATGCTTACCTCCATGTCCCAATTTGCCCTTCACACCAAGGGTACCTCAGGTTCGTGGTACAAAACTGTCATTATCGGTTTCAGACGCTGCCGTTTGGATTGTCCACGGTACCCCGGGTCTTTACCAAGGTAATGGCCGAAATGATGATCCTTCTTCGAAGAAAAGGCGTATTAATTATCCCTTAATTAGACGATCTCCTGATAAGGACAAGGTCCAGAGAACAGCTGGAGGTCGGAGTAGCACTAACTCAAGTAGTGCTCCAACCGCACGGGTGGATTCTGAATTTTCCAAAATCCCAACTGATCCCGACGACACGTTTGCTGTTCCTAGGGATGATTCTGGACACTGTTCAGAAAAAGGTGTTTCTTCCGGAGGAGAAAGCCAGGGAGTTATCCGAACTCGTCAGGAACCTCCTAAAACCAGGAAAAGTGTCTGTACATCAATGCACAAGAGTCCTGGGAAAAATGGTGGCTTCTTACGAAGCGATTCCATTCGGCAGATTCCATGCACAAATTTTTCAGTGGGATCTGCTGGACAAGTGGTCCGGATCGCATCTGCAGATGCATCAGCGGATAAACCTGTCGCCAAGGACAAGGGTGTCTCTGCTATGGTGGTTGCAGAGTGCTCATCTGTTAGAGGGCCGCAGATTCGGCATACAGAACTGGGTCCTAGTGACCACGGATGCCAGCCTGAGAGGCTGGGGAGCGGTCACACAGGGAAGAAACTTCCAGGGCGTGTGGTCAAGCCTGGAGACGTCTCTTCACATAAATATACTGGAACTAAGAGCAATCTACAATGCTCTAAGCCTGGCAAAACCTCTGCTTCAGGGTCAGCCGGTGTTGATCCAGTCGGACAACATCACGGCAGTCGCCCACGTAAACAGACAGGGCGGCACAAGAAGCAGGAGGGCAATGGCAGAAGCTGCAAGGATTCTTCGCTGGGCGGAAAATCATGTGATAGCACTGTCAGCAGTGTTCATCCCGGGAGTGGACAACTGGGAAGCAGATTTCCTCAGCAGACACGATCTTCACCCGGGAGAGTGGGGACTTCATCCAGAAGTCTTCCACATGATTGTGGTCCGTTGGGAAAGACCAATGGTGGACATGATGGCGTCCCGCCTCAACAAAAAACTGGACAGGTATTGCGCCAGGTCAAGAGACCCTCAGGCAATAGCTGTGGACGCTCTGGTAACACCATGGGTGTACCAGTCAGTGTATGTGTTCCCTCCTCTGCCTCTCATACCCAAGGTACTGAGAATTATACGGCAAAGGGGAGTAAGAACGATACTCGTGGCTCCGGATTGGCCAAGAAGGACTTGGTACCCGGAACTTCAGGAGATGCTCACGGAAGATCCGTGGCCTCTACCTCTAAGAAGGGACCTGCTTCAGCAGGGACCTTGTCTATTCCAAGACTTACCGCGGCTGCGTTTGACGGCATGGCGGTTGAACGCCGGATTCTAAAGGAAAAAGGCATTCCAGAGGAAGTCATCCCTACCCTGATTAAAGCCAGGAAGGAAGTGACTGCACAACATTATCACCGCATTTGGAGAAAATATGTTGCGTGGTGTGAGGCCAGGAAGGCCCCAACGGAGGAATTTCAACTGGGTCGATACCTACATTTCCTGCAAACAGGATTGTCTATGGGCCTCAAATTGGGGTCCATTAAGGTTAAAATTTCGGCCCTGTCGATTTTCTTCCAGAAAGAATTGGCTTCAGTTCCTGAAGTCCAAACTTTTGCATGGAAAGTAACCATGCTACTGGCCCTGGCTTCGGCCAGGAGAGTGTCAGAATTGGCGGCTTTATCGTACAAAAGCCCATATCTGATTTTCCATTCGGACAGGGCAGAACTGCGGACGCGTCCTCAGTTTCTCCCTAAGGTGGTGTCAGCGTTTCACCTGAACCAGCCTATTGTGGTGCCTGCGGCTACTAGCGATTTGGAGGACTCCAAGTTGCTGGATGTTGTCAGAGCATTAAAAATATATATTTCAAGGACGGCTGGAGTCAGGAAGTCTGACTCGCTGTTTATACTGTATGCACCCAACAAGCTGGGTGCTCCTGCGTCTAAGCAGACGATTGCTCGTTGGATTTGTAGCACAATTCAACTTGCGCATTCTGTGGCAGGCCTGCCACAGCCTAAATCTGTCAATGCCCACTCTACAAGGAAGGTGGGGCTCCTCTTGGGCGGCTGCGTGGGGTCTCGGCATTACAACTCTGCCGAGCAGCTACGTGGTCAGGGGAGAACACGTTTGTAAAATTCTACAAATTTGATACCCTGGCTAAGGAGGACCTGGAGTTCTCTCATTCGGTGCTGCAGAGTCATCCGCACTCTCCCGCCCGTTTGGGAGCTTTGGTATAATCCCCATGGTCCTGACGGAGTCCCCAGCATCCACTTAGGACGTCAGAGAAAATAAGAATTTACTCACCGGTAATTCTATTTCTCGCAGTCCGTAGTGGATGCTGGGCGCCCATCCCAAGTGCGGATTGTCTGCAATAATTGTACATAGTTATTGTTACAAAAATCGGGTTATTATTGTTGGGAGCCATCGTTTCAGAGGCTCTTTTCGGTTATCATACTGTTAACTGGGTTCAGATCACAAGTTGTACGGTGTGATTGGTGTGGCTGGTATGAGTCTTACCCGGGATTCAAAATCCTTCCTTATTGTGTACGCTCGTCTGGGCACAGTATCCTAACTGAGGCTTGGAGGAGGGTCATAGGGGGAGGAGCCAGTACACACCACCTAGTGGTCAAACTTTTAATTTTGTGCCCTGTCTCCTGCGGAGCCGCTATTCCCCATGGTCCTGACGGAGTCCCCAGCATCCACTACGGACTACGAGAAATAGAATTACCGGTGAGTAAATTCTTATTTTCTCTGACGTCCTAGTGGATGCTGGGAACTCCGTAAGGACCATGGGGATTATACCAAAGCTCCCAAACGGGCGGGAGAGTGCGGATGACTCTGCAGCACCGAATGAGCAAACACAAGGTCCTCCTCAGCCAGGGTATCAAACTTGTAGAACTTTGCAAATGTGTTTGAACCCGACCAAGTAGCTGCTCGGCAAAGTTGTAAAGCCGAGACCCCTCGGGCAGCCGCCCAAGAAGAGCCCCCTTCCTTGTGGAATGGGCCTTCACCGATTTTGGATGCGGCAATCCAGCCGCAGAATGAGCCTGCTGAATCGTGCTACAGATCCAGCGAGCAATAGTTTGCTTTGAAGCAGGAGCACCCAGCTTGTTGGGTGCATGCAAGATAAACAGCGAGTCAGTCTTCCTGACTCCAGCCGTTCTGGAAACATATATTTTCAAAGCCCTGACTACGTCCAGCAACTTGGAGTCCTCCAAGTCCCGAGTAGCCGCAGGCACCACAATAGGTTGGTTCAAATGAAACGATGACACCACCTTTGGGAGAAATTGGGGACGAGTCCTCAAATCTGCCATGTCCATATGGAAGATCAGATATGGGCTTTTACATGACAAAGCCGCCAATTCCGACACACGCCTAGCCGATGCTAAGGCCAACAGCATGACCACTTTCCACGTGAGATACTTTAGTTCCACGGTCTTAAGTGGCTCAAACCAGTGGGATTTCAGGAAATCCAACACCACCTTAAGATCCCAGGGCGCCACTGGTGGCACAAAAGGGGGCTGAATATGCAGCACTCCCTTAACAAATGTTTGAACCTCAGGCAGTGAAGCCAGTTCTTTTTGAAAGAAAATGGATAGGGCCGAAATCTGGACCTTTATGGACCCCAATTTTAGGCCCATAGTCACCACTGACTGTAGGAAGTGCAGGAAACGACCCAGTTGGAATTCCTCTGTTAGGGGCCTTCCTGGCCTCACACCAAGCAACATACTTCCGCCATATACGGTGATAATGTTTTTCTGTCACGTCTTTCCTAGCCTTTATCAGCGTAGGAATAACTTCATCCGGAATGCCTTTTTCCGCTAGGATCCGGCGTTCAACCGCCATGCCGTCAAACGCAGCCGCGGTAAGTCTTGGAACAGACAGGGCCCTTGTTGCAGCAGGTCCTGTCTGAGAGGCAGAGGCCATGGGTCCTCTGTGCACATTTCTTGTAGTTCCGGGTACCAAGTCCTTCTTGGCCAGTCCGGAACAATGAGTATTGGTCTTATTCCTTTCTTTCTTACTATTCTCAGTACTTTTGGTATGAGAGGAAGAGGAGGAAACGCATATACCGACTGGTACACCCACGGTGTCACTAGGGCGTCCACAGCTACCGCCTGAGGGTCCCTTGACCTGGCGCAATATCTTTTTAGCTTTTTGTTGAGGAGGGACGCCATCATGTCCACCTGTGGCAGTTCCCATCGGTTTGCAATCAGTTGGAAGACTTCTTGATGAAGTCCCCACTCTCCCGGGTGGAGGTCGTGTTTGCTGAGGAAGTCTGCTTCCCAGTTGTCCACTCCAGGAATGAACACTGCTGACCGTGCTTGCATGTGATTCTCCGCCCATCGAAGAATCTTTGTGGCTTCCGCTATTGCCATCCTGCTTCTTGTGCTGCCCTGGTGGTTTACATGGGCGACCGCCGTGATGTTGTCTGACTGAATTAGCACTGGTCGGTTTCGAAGCAGGGGCTCTGCTTGACTCAGGGCGTTGTAAATGGCCCTTAGTTCCAGTATATTTATGTGTAGAGAAGTCTCCAGACTTGACCACAGCCCTTGGAAGTTTCTTCCCTGAGTGACTGCCCCCCACCCTCGGAGGCTTGCATCCGTGGTCACCAGGACCTAGTCCTGTATGCCGAACCTGCGGCCCTCGAGAAGGTGAGCACTCTGCAGCCACCACAGAAGAGACACCCTGGCCCTTGGGGACAGGGTGATCAGCTGATGCATCTGAAGATGCGATCCGGACCACTTGTCCAACAGATCCCACTGAAAGATCCTCGCATGGAACCTGCCGATCTTTCACAGGACTCGCGTGCAGTGATGCACCGATACCTGTTTTGGTTTCAGGAGGTCCCTGACCAGAGATGCTAATTTCTGGGCCTTCTCCTCCGGGAGAAACACCTTCTTCTGTTCTGTGTCCAGAATCATACCCAGGAAATGCAGACGCGTCGTAGGAATCGGCTGCGACTTTGGAACTTTCAGAATCCAGCCGTGCTGTTGCAACACTTTTAGAGAGAGTGCTACGCTGATCAACAACTGCTCCCTGGATCTCGCCTTTATGAGGAGATCGTCCAAGTACGGGATAATTTGTAACCCCCTTCTGCCGAAGGAGTATCATCATTTCGGCCATTACCTTGGTAAATATTCTCGGTGCCGTGGACAGGCCAAACGGCAACGTCTGGAATTGATAATGACAGTCCTGTACCACAAATCTGAGGTACTCCTGGTGAGGTGGATAAATGGGGACATGCAAGTAAGCATCTTTGATGTCCAGCGACACCATAAAATCCCCCTCTTCCAGGCTTGCAATAACCGCTCTGATCGATTTCCATTTTGAACTTGAATTTCTTTATATAAGTGTTCAAGGATTTTAAATTCAGAATGGGTCTCACCGAACCGTCCGGTTTCGGTACCACAAACATTGTGGAATAGTAACCCCTTCCCTGTTGAAGGAGGGGGACCCTGACAATCACTTGCTGGAGGTACAGCTTGTGAATTGCCGCCAGCACTACCTCCCTTTCCATGGGGAAAGCTGGCAAGGCTGATTTGAGGTAACGGTGGGGGGGGGGGTCGCTTCGAATTCTAGCTTGTATCCATGAGATACAATTTGTATAGCCCAGAGATCCACCTGTGAGCGAACCCACTGGCTGCTGAAGTTTCGGAGATGCGCCCCCACCGCACCTGGCTCCGCCTGTGGAGCCCCAACGTCATGCGGTGGACTTAGTGGAAGCAGGGGAGGACTTTTGTTTCTGGGAACTGGCTGCATGGTGCAGCTTCTTACCTCTACCCTTGCCTCTGGCAAGAAAGGATGCGCCCCTGACTCTCTTGCCTTTCTGGGAACGAAAGGACTGCATTTGATAATATGGTGCTTTCTTAGGCTGTGAGGAAACGTGAGGCAAGAAAGTCGACTTTCCAGCTGTCGCTGTAGACACGAGGTCCGACAGACCGTCCCCAAACAATTCCTCACCCTTATAAGGCAAAACCTCCATGTGTTTTTTAGAATCGGCATCTCCTGTCCATTGCCGAGTCCATAAGACCCTCCTGGCAGAAATGGACATAGCATTAATTCTAGAGCCCAGCAGGCAAATGTCCCTCTGAGCATCCCGCATATATAAGTCGACGTCTTTGATATGGCCCAGGGTTAGCAAAACAGTATCTCTGTCGAGGGAATCTATGTCGTCTAACAGAGTATCTGTTCACGCTGCTATAGCACTACACATCCAGGCTGAAGCAATAGCAGGTCTCAGTAGAGTACCAGAGTGTGTATACACTGACTTCAGAATAGCTTCCTGCTTTCTATCCGCAGGCTCCTTTAGGGCGGCCGTATCCTGAGACGGCAGGGCCACCTTTTTAGATAAGCGTGTCAGCGCCTTGTCCACCCTAGGGGATGTTTCCCAACGTAACCTGACCGTTGGCGGGAAAGGGTACGCCATCAGTAACCTCTTAGAAATCACTAATTTCTTATCAGGGGAACTCCACGCTTCTTCACACAATTCATTTAATTCATCAGATGGGGGAAAAGTCACTGGCTGCTTTTTCTCCCCAAACATATAAACCCTCTTGGTATTAACCGGGTTACTCTCAGAAATGTGTAATACATCTTTCATTGCAATAATCATGTAACGGATAGCCTTGGTCATTTTAGACTGTAAATGTGCCTCATCATCGTCGACACTGGAGTCGGACTCCGTGTCGGCATCTGTGTCAACCATCTGAGATAGAGGGCGTTTATGAGCCCCTGACGGTTTCTGAGTCGCCTGGGCAGGTGCGGGTTGAGACACCGGCTGTCCCAAGGCTGCAGCGTCATCAAACCTTTTATGTAAGGAGTTTACATTGGATGGATATGTGGAAGGTCTTAAATGACAATCGGGTGTCGGCCCCGACGGGGGCGATACCACACTTATCTGCCCTTGCTCCGCCTCCACGTAACCTTCCTCGTCAAACATGTCGACACAGCCGTACCGACACACCGCACACACACGGAATGCTCAGACTGAGGACAGGACCCCACAAAGTCCTTTGGGGAGACAGGGAGAGAGTATGCCAGCACACACCACAGCGCTATATAACACAGGGATTTTCACTGCTAATAAGTGATTTACCCAATAGCTGCTTTTTTTTGTATTGTTTTGCGCCTAAATTTATGTGCCCCCCCCCCCTCTCTTTTTAACCCGTCTTGTACCTGGATACTGCAGGGGAGAGCCTGGGGAGCTGCTTCCAGCGGAGCTGTGAAGGGAAAATGGCGCTGGTGTGCTGAGGAAGAAGGCCCCGCCCCCTCAGTGGCGGGCTTCTCTCCCGCTTTCCATGTAAAAAAATGGCGGGGTTTTTTACATATATACAGTGCTAGACTGTATATATGTGTGTTTTTATGCCAAAGGTACTTCAATTGCAGCCCAGGGCGCCCCCCCCCCCCCCCAGCGCCCTGCACCCTACAGTGACCAGAGTGTGTAAGTGTGCTGGGAGCAATGGCGCACAGCTGCGGTGCTATGCGCTACCTTAATGAAGACAGGAGTCTTCAGCCGCCGATTTCGTCGTCTTCAAGCTTCTGTTCTTCTGGCTCTGCAAGGGGGACGGCGGCGCGGCTCCGGGAACGGACGATCGAGGTCAGGCCCTGTGTTCGAACCCTCTGGAGCTAATGGTGTCCAGTAGCCTAAGAAGCACAAACTAGCTGCAAGCAGGTAGGTTTGCTTCTCTCCCCTTAGTCCCACGTAGCAGTGAGTCTGTTGCCAGCAGATCTCACTGAAAAGAAAAAAACCTAAAATACTTTCTTTACTAGTAAGCTCAGGAGAGCCCACTAGGAGCACCCAGCTCTGGCCGGGCACATATTCTAACTGAGGTCTGGAGGAGGGGCATAGAGGGAGGAGCCAGTGCACACCAGATAGTACTTAATCTTTCTTTAGAGTGCCCAGTCTCCTGCGGAGCCCGTCTATTCCCCATGGTCCTTACGGAGTTCCCAGCATCCACTAGGACGTCAGAGAAATAATAACCTCACCCACCCTGCCAGTGTGCCCCCCCCCCCCCCCCTTGCCTGCACCAGTGTGGCCCCCATCTCCCCCCTGCCAGCACCAGTATGCAGCACCAGGGCCCTGATCGCAGGCTTCCAATCTATAGGGGAATAGAGGCGCATCCCAGTAATGGGAGGATCTCTATTCTTCATCTGGACACAGAAGTTCAGAATGGTGGGGAGCGATAATAATTATAGTGCTGTGGCACCATGCGCAGTCCCTGTCGCCTGTCCCTCCACACCCGATGGGAGCCGATGGGCTCCTTCTGCTGTGGCAGACAGATGGGACAAGTTTGCGGCCAGGGGAGTAGGGGGGATCCTACAGCACTGGCCACACTGCCTAGAACCCCGGCAAATAACGGGTCATAAATTGTAGTTTGAATATAAATTAGTGTCCTAAACAATGTATGTAGGATCTGCCTTAAGTGATCTATGATCATGGACTGACTGTTAATATTGATGTCTTTTCCTTTCTAGGTGATGACGTCGCCTCTCTTTCCAGCTCAGGGATAATTGCCTATGTGTCTTTTTAGATCAGGACTTGCACACATGTTAATCTATTTCTCCTTGTGTGATTGGAAGCTGTTGTAACCCGTCATGGCCGACCTAGTTATAAACCTGGACTGGTCTTCCGGTCATCCTAGCGGACGGGCCGATCAAGGAAACAGCAAACACCAGCGCTTTATTAAAAGGAGGAGATACTTGGAAAATAAGGGGTTCCTGAAACAGAAGCAGTTGCCATACAAGCCGCAGAACCGGAACTCTAGTCACCAGCAGTCCTGGGACCGGCATAAGAAAAAGGGTCAACTGGATGGTAGCACCGTGAGGACGGCCAACAATGCATTCCACACAAAGGCTTCTCAACGGCAGGGAGAGTCCACTACACCTCACCGTACTGTGTCCATGGGTGCACCGTACCAGTCTGGCACGCTCAGTGTCAGCATAAGCTCTGGTCCAAAGCATTCTTGCGTGGCCCCTCATACTTCAGCAGTGGCACCATTCAAGGGCCAAGGCCCTCCCCAACCAAACGCCGCTAATGGGCGAGCCCATGACACCAAAAAGCTTTCAAAGATTTTTCATCCGGTACCGAGCTCCAGCCTGCTGAGCGAATTTGAAAGCGGCATAGCTCCAGCTCCCTCTGTGTCCAGTTACAAAATGGTGGCCATCGACTGTGAAATGGTGGGCACTGGACTCAAAGGACGGAACAGCGATCTGGCACGGTGCAGCATTGTGAACTACCAGGGGGATGTGGTGTTCGACAAGTACGTTAAACCGGCTAATCCTGTCACCGATTACAGGACCAGGTGGAGCGGAATAAGGAAGGAACACTTGATAAATGCCACTCCGTTTGCCGTGGCACAAAAGGAGGTGAGAGGGGGTGTAGTCCCTTAATACATCTACACAACCTTTACCTATGTATGAAATATAGGAAATAAGAAACCAGGTTGATGATCCTGTGCGCAAGATGGTCACTAGATTTAAAGCGGCAATTTGTTTTAAACAAGTTGCCATTTTAAATCTAGGGACTACAGTTCCTGGCTCTCACAGATCTCGAGGGTATTACATTTGGCCCAAAGAAGGAGGACCCTGTCTGCGGGGGCTTACATGCTAACCGGAGGGGTGAACAGTTAAAGGGTGAAGCACAGGGGAGGAGAGGAAAGAGGGCTGGTAGGCTCTACTGGAAAAAGTTTTGAGTGATGTTTGATACTGGGCCGAAAGACTTACGAAGGGGAGAGTTCCAGTGGAGGGGGGCAGAGCAGGAGAAATTTTGGATATGGGTGTGAGAGAAGGTGATCAGGAGGGAGCAGAGGTGGTTGCAGGTGGAAGTGGGGACAGAAGAGGAAGGATAGGGGGGAGTTTAGGATGACCCCAGACATGGGACTTGGGGAACAGCTAAGAGAGAGGTGTTACCTACAAGAAGAGATTGGTTGGAGATGGTGAGGGAAGGTTTGGTCTTGTTTAATGTGAGAAAACGCTGGGACTCCCAGGATGGGGTGTCGGAAAGAGACTAGCAGGGTTGAGGGGAGAGGCCATTGGAGGAAAGGATATTTGTGTCATCAGCATGATGTTGCTAGGCATGAGGTAGGTTTACAAGAATGGCGGTGGAGAAGTGGCCATTGGCCTTAGCAGTGAGATAGTCATTGGTGACCTTCGTCAGGGCGGTCTCAGTATCTGGGTATAACTGATTTATAGAGGTAATGGGAGATGTTCAAATATAAAGAGAGGTTTGAAAAATTAAATTTTGTATTTTTGGGGGAAAACACCTTAGGCAATTTAATGAATATTAATAAATTCAAGCTTCATATTCACAATTTTCTTTCTTATAGTTACTGTCTATGAGCTGCTTGTGGGAGGAAGTTCAAAAACTCTAATTTTTTGTTGTTGCTGATCCCGCAGATCTTAAAAATCCTTAATGGTAAGATAGTGATCGGCCACGCCATCCAAAACGATTACAAGGCCATAGGGTACTTCCACCCCAAGGAGATGACGCGAGATACGTCGAAGATCCCGCAGCTGAACCGCAAGGCAGGCTTCCAGGAGAAGGAGATTGCGTCTCTCAAACGCCTAGCCAAAGAGTTGCTACACAAAAACATCCAGGTAATGCCGCCGCCTCCTATCCTTATGACCTTCTGGGATGTTTTACAGGTTCATCACGGTGCTGGTAAAACTGATAAATAGTAAAAAAGTCAACCTACAAGCGCACACAATATAGTTGCACAATTTGATTGAGTGGTATAGAAGTTTTTTAGGTTGTATGGGACAGCAATCAAATCCAATCAAAAGTATATGCAATCAGATTGGCGTTTTTTTTTCTTTATCTTCCTGCTACATGTTCACTGATCAATCACGATTTTGTAGATTGTATATTTTCTCTTTCATCCACGTGGGGACACTGGAGGTAATTAAACTGGGGTATAGAGATGTGGTTAGTGGGAGCTGGCACTAATTAATTTAGAAGTGTGGAGCTCCTCCCCCTCTACTACCCATCAGCCCCCAGTTTGTAAATTGTGCCCTACAGCACGCAATGTAGTTGCATAATTTGAATAAGTGGTATAGAAGTTTTTTTAGGTTGTATGGGACATGGAATCAAATCCAATCAAAAGTATACGCAGTCAGATTGGAGTTTTTTTAATTTTTTCTTTATCTTCCTGTTACATGTTCACCGATCAATGGCCCTCATTCCGAGTTGTTCGCTCGGTAAAAATCTTCGCATCGCAGCGATTTTCCGCTTAATGCGTATGCGCAATGTCCGCACTGCGACTGCGCAAAGTAAATTTGCTATGCACTTAGTAATTTTACTCACGGCTTTTTCATCGTTCTGGCGATCGTAATGTGATTGACAGGAAATGGGTGTTACTGGGCGGAAACAGGCCGTTTTATGGGCGTGTGGGAAAAAACGCTACCGTTTCCGGAAAAAACGCAGGAGTGGCCGGAGAAACGGAGGAGTGTCTGGGCGAACGCTGGGTGTGTTTGTGACGTCAAACCAGGAACGACAAGCACTAAACTGATCGCAGATGCCGAGTAAGTCTGAAGCTACTCAGAAACTGCTACGAGGTGTGTAATCGCAATATTGCGATTACTTCGTTCGCAATTTTAAGATGCTAAGATTCACTCCCAGTAGGCGGCGGCTTAGCGTGAGCAACTCTGCTAAAATCGCCTTGCGAGCGAACAACTCGGAATGACCTCCAATGTCACTTTTGTAGATTGTATATCATTACAGCCCCACACACACACACATTTTTATTTCACGAAGATCAAATTTTCCATCACATCCAATATGGATTGTATGCGGTCTGATTGTACCATTACATTTCCCACCCACTCTGAGATATTTCTGGACCATTCAGAATCCTTGACAGTGTAATGTGTGTGTGTGTGTGTGTGTGTCTGTGGACTCTGTTACTTGTGCAATTCCTCATTGCGGTGAGTGTAAAGGGCATGTTTATTTTATCTTTACTACCAATTGCATCGCACGACCAAAAAGTTTTACAGCAGTATAAATAGGGATAATTGGAACAGAGGGTCGGCTCTGTGTAGATAAAATAGTGTTCACTCTAGCGGGGCGCTGCACCCCTGCCCCTTTTCTGAGTGTCAGAATGCGCCCTGCCTATTTGTGCCCGCCCTGCTGATTACTAAAGGACTGGCGCACTGAAACTCCTCCCGCCGCGCTGCCACTCCTCTCGCAGCGCTGTCGCTCCTCCCTGCCACGCTGGCACTCCTCCCCGCTACGCTGCCACTGCTCCCGCCGTGCTGCCACGCCTCCCTGCCGCTGCCTCAGGCTTGTCGTGCTCACAGCTCTCGGGTCTCGGCAATACTGTAGGCTGCTGTTGAGATGAGGAGGGCTGGGTTTTCCTCTCCCGCCGAGGCAAACCCAGCCCTCCTCTGTGTACATGACCCTATAAAAGAGGACGCCGGGGAGGATCAGTGTGGCGGCCATTTTCATCCAGCTCCGCGGTGTGTGAGGGGGGGACCAGTGCGATCACTCCCGCAGCATCAGCCCCCGGTAAGTTGAATTGACACAAGACTAGTGCTGCCAGACTAAGCTATTTATCCTACTGTACATAGGTTGCCTGGTGCCCCTTTAGTTGTAATCTGGCAGCACTCAACTAATCTTATAGTTTAATGAACTATATAAACCTTATTGAGACACTTCAGAAATAAACTGGCAGCACATGAATGTTATATAAACCAACCTGGGACACCTTCGCTTCAATCTGACAGCACATTTAAAATACGATGTGCTGCCAGTTTAATTCTGAAGTGTCTCAATAGGGTTTATATAGCAACACGTGCTGCCAGTTTGAGACACTTCAGAAATAAACTGGCAGCACGTGTTGCTATATAAACCCTATTGAGACACTTCAGAAATAATCAGGTTTATATAGCAACATGTGCTGCCAGTTTAATTCTGAAGTGTCTCAATAGGATTTATATAGTTTAATAAACTATGTAAACCCTATTGAGACACTTCAGAAATAAACTGGCAGCACATAAATGCTATATAAACCATTCTGGGACACCTTCGCTTCAATCTGACGGCACATTTAAACTTAAAATGTGCTGTCAGATTGAAGCGAATGTGTCCCGGGATGGTTTATAAGATACAGTGTGCTGCCAGTTTAAGACACCTGCATACATATTACAGTATGTACATACTTTTGCCCTTCTAAATTAAAATGTGCCCTCCCGATTTAAAAATGTGCCCTCCCCAAGGTCAGCACCCTGCCCTAAAAAAATTCTAGAGTGAATACTAGATAAAACCTTCACCAGGAGGAGGCTTACACCTCTTTGGCCTGGTTTATTCGTAGGAATCATTCTATCCAACCAAATAAACTGTTATTTTGTTTTTAAAGGACTTACCAGTGTCTATTTTTAGTAAAAATATTGAATTAGAATTGAATTGGTCATCAATTTTCTGTGGAATACCAAACAAAAATCACACCAAAAAAATCCATTCAGAAATGTATTTGTCTGGGGTGCCAGGAGGGGGTACGTTAAATCAAAGTCTTGGGAAGTTATAGAGACATTATATATATTTTTTCTTTTTAACTTTTATATATTTCACCATCAGATCTTTAGGGATCATCGGAGGTTGCGCTGGTTTCGCTTAACTGTTCTCACTATTGGAGCCATTTATATTTGATTTTCTCAGTAACTGCAGTCATTGTTGGGTCTGCATTAATGAAATAGCAATGCATCGTTTGGGCGTCTGAGTGGTGGCAAGCAGTGACCCGCCCACCTGGAGGAAATCCCTGGTGATGTCACACAGTGACATCATTGGGATTTCCTGTTGCAGTGCAGGAGCGCTCTTGGAGCGATAGTATTCTACAAGGTGTTTGTAAAGATCGTGTTTACCAGTGAGGGAAATGGACACGATGGGCGGTATTCAATTCTTTCCGCCCCCTTCCACGCCCGTTCTGTTTCTGCTAATGGGTGTGGTATCATCTTTTCAACCCGCTACCCCCGAGGTAGTGAGGCGTTCTAACCCTTTACTCAACTAAACCTGATAACTATGGGTACAAGATACGTGATAACGGGGATCACTTTAGAAAGGAGTCTGGGCGTGATATATCATTTGAATACCGCCCCATTGCTGCACCGGATAATCCGCTACAACACAGACTTATCTCCATTATGACGTTTTAAAGCAACTGCATGTGATATGGGTAATCGATACATGGGACAAATAGTACTACTTTTTTTTTTCCAATGAGCTAACGATCTAATTAAATGTGAATACACACAGGAGCAACAGGGAAAGCATGCGTAATTTGCATGTGAACGCAACGCTTACGGTACAGGTGAGTGGCTTTATTTACCGCTGTTTTGCGTGAAATTCAGTATTCTTTGTTCACGTGTAGACCGGCAGGGCTGGCCATTCCTCCGTAGAAGACGCAAAGACCACCATGGAGCTGTACCGGATAGTAGAGGCCGAGTGTGAGCGAGAGCTGGCGGCCGGCAGAGTCCCGCAGTGATACCCAGAGTTCCAGAGTTTTATTACTGCAGCGGTTTGTTTTGTACTGCTTCTACTTTTATGGAATAAAAAAAAAACAGATTGGGCGGCTTTACTTATTGTATGGCGTTTGTTTTGTTTCTTTAGCTTTTACAGGGACCCATTTCCTCACAGTAGAAACGGACGACACCTCGCGCCTCAGTGATGTCACTCATTCCTAGAGCATTGATTGGCTGAATATTGGTTCTCCCAAATATATCTAGGGACATATATATGCAGCCCCTTCAGTACAATTTGTTCATGTGTAATGCAGAACAACACACACATTCAGATGTTATATTACGTTAACAAAGGGGTAGTGATGGCCAACGATGCGTCAACCATCAACGGTCTAAACCTATTCGCAGAAAAACCATCAATGGTTTCACCCACCAATGGTTATCCTGCTTTATGGCTTACTAAGCTGACGGCCAATCGGAGACTAGGTGCGGGACCTTGTAGGTCCGTCAGGGGGCGGAGCTCCAGCATTAAGTAGAAAAAGAAAAAAAAAACATCAGGGTCTCTCTACCATCGATGGCGAGCCATCTGTTCTCTGAAATCGAGGCAAACTTATTTGGCATCAGCCATTATCCATTGATAGTTTGTAATCCTCAATGGGGGATGGCCATCCTTACAGAGGAGAATGCCAAGAGATCTGTTTTTGGACCAGGGCTATTTAAATCTCTTTATCGGTGATACTACTAATGGTATTAAAGGGAAAATCGCCTGGGGGGGGGGGGGGGTAGTTTGCAGCTGATGCAAAGATATATAACTGGGTAGACTTCTATTGCTAAATCTGAAAACAATAAACCTAACCGTTACTAGAATAAAAAATGGAGAGAATAGATGGGCAGTGTAGTTCTTATAGACAATCAAAATCAATTTTTATTATAATTACTGACTATGTATAAATTCACATAGAGGCAGAAGTAAAGTGAGCCTTTAGCATAGTTATGTGGAGGAGACGAGGGAAAAGGAACACTACTTGTATAAGCTTACAATCTATGGGGGGACACGATGGGGACTGCAGAGTTAGGTGGAGGGCCTATAGTTATAGTTTTCAGGGCTTGCTGGGAGGCTGGATGAAAGTGTAGAGGTGAGGGTCAGCCCAGGAGAGGGAATCCTGACTCTGAGAGTGGGAAGCGGTGATTTATTTATTACCAGTTTTATATAGCGCACACATATTCCGCAGCGCTTTCCAGAGAATATTTGCCCATTCACATCAGTCCCTGGCCCAGTGGAGCTTACAATCTATATTCCCTACCATATATACACGCACACACATTTATAATAGGGTTAATTTTGTTGGTATCCAATTAACCTACCAGTATATTTTTGGATTGTGGGAGGAAACCGGAGTACCCGGAGGAAATTCATGCAAGTACGGGGAGAATATACAAACTCCACACAGTTAGGGCCATGGTGGGAATCAAACCTAAGATTTCAGTACTGTGAGGCAATAATGCTAACCATTACACCATCTATACTGATCAGGGTGGAGGGGTGGCTGCCCCCTGTATCAGAGGGAAGAGGATGAGAGGCCTTGTGTCAAGAAATGAGGCAGGCTATTTAAGGAGGAACGCTGAGGTTGAGATCTTTGTAGGTGAGTAGAGGAGTTAGAATTAAATTCAAAGTGGTATAGGCATCCTGTGGAGGGACGCTACCATATGTTCATTTTCATGGGAGTCACCTATTTTCCCTGTGCATATGAGAGTGAGAGCACATAGTAATTATGTAAATGCTTATACAGTTCCCAGTGTTCCCTACAACCCACCACTTGTACTGAATTACAAATCTCGCAAACCATATGCAGCAGTGGTGTACTGCCAGGTGAGTGACAGCAGTGGGAGCTGTAACACAGAATAAACGTAACATTCAATTCCAGGGATGTACACTAGGTGGCACTGTTGCACTGTTATGTGTGCAGAGATTGGAGATGGATACAGCAGTTGTACGCCTGTGCTGGGAGTGTAATGATGTATACACATGCTGCAAAAGGACGCTCTTATTTTTAGAAAATCGTTCATTATCACAATTTGCATTGCATAACCACACTACTGATGTGTAAATACGTGTTTGCAGAATTATGCTTATCTGTGGTGTTAAGAACTTTTCCCGAAATGCCTATATCGCCGTATGGCCCCTGTTCTAGTTTAGTATTCTGGCCATATTCTAATGTTAGTGCTTCATCAGGAATGCCTGCAAATCTGCAAACCCTCTACCCATTCCATCGCATTAGACTATTCCATTCCGCATTGATGGGCCACATCCATCCGTTATAGCTGTGATACCCAGATCTGCCCACCACCTTGCCAATCACACAGCCTGCATTTCTTACATCACTGGACGATTATTAATCCATTAGTCCAGCAGCCCTATATAGTCACATAGCATACAGCCTTGCCTTGTGTGGTGGTGCACTTTACCTGACTCTACAGATACAGTATAGTTACCCTGGCATTTTAAAAGTCTCTTCTGAGGTTATTTAATGGTTCCTCTAAGCAGATGTTCTGGAGCGGCGGTGTATGCATACAGCCCATTACCTGAAGGAGCCTCTCTTACTATCCTACCATAGTCCGTACTGGCATGTTGCAAAGCTGAGTATATGTAGTCATGACTCTCGGCTAAGTTCCGGCACTGTTGCAGACCGTACCGGAATCTTTAGTACATAAATCACTGTTCTCCAGTTTTTTGTATAATTGGGCGGCATGCTGCGATTGCTTAAAATCTTCCTCGATAGATCTGATCATTTCCAGGCGTGTCCACGAATCTTATCGGACCTCCCAGTCTGTGCTTGTGGGCTTCTGCCAGGTCTCGCTGAATTGGTCCTGGCGCTTGGTGTTTAATATTGAAGCTGTTTCCAGCCGCCTTTCTTAAGCTTTTAGGTGACATCACTAGAAAAGATCTATTGCATTCAGTTTTTGAGTTGCAGACGCTTTGTGCTAAGCTTTTCTCTTACGTCCTAGAGGATGCTGGGGTCCACATTAGTACCATGGGGTATAGACAGGTCCACCAGGAGCCATTGGCACTTTAAGAGTTTGAGAGTGTGGGCTGGCTTCTCCCTCTATGCCCCTCCTACCAGACTCAGTTTAGAAAATGTGCCCGGAGGAGCCGGCCACAGCTAGGGGAGCTCTACAGAGCTTCTTTAGAAAAGTTTATTTTATAGTTTGTATTTTTACAGGGAGGCTGCTGGCAACAGCCTCCCTGCATCGAGGGACTGAGGGGGGGAGCAGTGTCCGCCCTGCGGGGTCTGAGCCACTATCTCCGCTGACAGGACACTGAGCTCCTGAGGGGATCGATCGTTCCCCGCCACAGGGGATCACTCACCCCAGCAGCATGCTGCCACCCCCTTACAGAGCCAGAAGATTGGTGTGTCTCTTGCCATTCTTGGGGGTGAAACTCTGTCTGCCCTCCCGTGTGTGTAGTGTCTGTGGTCTCCATTAAGCTATGTCCAGGGACTCTGTGTCATATGCTGCAGAGGATATGTCCTTTCGGGATGATCCCATTCCATGTAATCAGGATTGCACTGTTTTAGCACAGATACCAGCAAGAGAGCCCGAGTGGTTATCCTCTATTAAATCTATGATTTCTCAGATTTTTACTAGGGTTGCACAGAATGAGTCTGCAACTCAGACTTTACAGAACTCTATGGCAGTCTGGCCCAGTTCTGTTACCTCAGGGCCCCCGCTGTATATTCCCAAAAATGTGCTCTTACACAGATTATGCAAGATGACACGGATACCGATTCTGACACTGAGGACGGTGATGGGGATGTGTTGAGGGGGGCGGCATCTCTTGCTAAAGTAGTGCAGTTGATGATAGAGGCCATTAGGGATGTGTTGAATATTACTGATACAACACCTGTGCAGGTTGAGGAGGCCTACTCCACTGATAATAAGAAAGCCTCGCTAACCTTCCCTGCGTCAAAAGAATGAAATGCTATTTTTGAAAAAGCATGGGAGAACCCTGAGAGAAAATTCCAGATCCCTGAAAGGGTCCTGGTGGCGTTTCCTTTCCCTGTGGAGGATAGGAAAAAAGGGAAAAGCCGCCCATTGTTGACGTTTGTATCCAGACTCTCAAAGAAGGTGGTTTTACCTGTTTCAGGATCCACCGCCTTGAAAGAGTCGGCTGATCGTAAAATTGATGATACGCTCAAATCCATGTACACGGCTTCAGGGGCTATATTATGTCCCACTATTGCCAGTGCTTGGATTGGCAAAGCTATAGTAAAGTGGTCAGGCACGTTACTTGAAGATTTGGATACTATGGATAAATCTGATGTTGAATTGTTTTTGCATAACATTCAGGATTCGGCAGGATTTCTCGTAGAATCCTTGAAAGACCTGGGTTCCATGGCTGCAGGAATTTCTTCCATGTCTGTCTCAGCTCGTCGAGGACTGTGGCTGTGCCAGTGGTCTGCCGACGCAGAATCCAGGAGAAGTGTGGAGACCCTACCCTACACAGGTCAGGCTCTCTTTGGGGAAGAGTTAGATGCGTGGATCTCCACGGCTATGGCGGGTAAGTCCCCTTTTCTTCCCTCAGCTGCACCTGCTACGAAGAAACCCTTTTCTTCAAATGCATCACAGCCCCTTCGGGCTGCCAAGCCACGAAAGGCCAGACCGTCCAACACCTTCTTTAGGGGAGGCAGGCCCAAATCCAAGAAACCGGCTGCGGCGGGTTCCCAGGAACAGAAACCTGTTTCAGGTACGCCGAAGTCCTCCGCGTGGGGCCGGTGGGAGCGAGACTCAGGCTTTTCTGTCACGTCGGGGTGTCGTCTGGCCTGGACCACTGGGTGCAAGATATCGTGTCCCAGGGGTACAGGCTGGAATTTCAAGATCTCCCTCCTCATCGATTCTTCAAATCAGGCTTGTCAGCTTTGCTGGCAGACAGGGCTGTCCTGCAGGCAGCCGTCCAGAAGTTGGTGGAGGCACAGGTTACTGTACCGGTCCCTCCTCATCTGCAAAACAAAGGTTACTATTCGAACCTTTTCGTGGTACCGAAACCGGATGGTACAGTCAGGCCCATTTTGAACTTGAAATTGCTAAACCCCCTTTTGAGGGAATTCAAGTTCAAAATGGAGTCTGAGGGCGGTGATCTCGGGTCTGGAGGAGGCGAAATTCCTGGTATCCCTGGATATCAAGGATGCGTACCTCCTCATTCCGATTTTGGCCGCCGCATCAGGATTTTCTCTGATTCGCACTTAGTCATTTTCAGTTCCAGGCACTGCTATTCGGCCTCTCCACGGCACCGAGGGTGTTCACCAAGGTGATGGCGGAGATGATGGTTCTCCGCTGGCAGGGGGTGAACATAATCCCATATCTGGACGATCTGCTAATAAAGGCATCGTCCAGGGAGACACTGTTACAGTCCATTGTTCTCATGGTTCGTCTGCTCATGGAACACGGTTGGATCCTGAATCTCCCAAAATCACATTTGGAGCCGACCAGGAGGTTGTTTTTTCTGGGAATGATTCTCGACACAGAAGTGCAGAGGGTGTTTCTTCTGGAGGAGAAAGCGTTGGTGATACAAACAATGGTCCGGGATGTCCTGAAGCCAGCCCGGGTTTCAGTTCATCAGTGCATTCGCCTTCTGGGGAAGATGGTGGCCTCTTACGAGGCTCTACAGTACGCAAGGTTTCATGCTCGGCCTTTCCAACTGGATCTCCTGGACAAGTGGTCGGGATCTCATCTACACATGCACCAGAGAATACGTCTGTCACCGAAAGCCAGGATTTCACTCCTCTGGTGGCTACAACTACCTCACCTTCTGGAGGGCAGCAAGTTCAGGATTCATGACTGAATCCTTCTAACCACGGATGCAGGTCTCCAGGGCTGGGGCGCAGTCACTCAGGGGGAAACCTTCCAAGAAAGGTGGTCCATCCTGGAATCCAGCCTACCAAAAAACATTCTGGAACTAAGAGCTGTCTACAGCGGTCTTCTCCAAGCGACCCATCTTCTGCGAGATCGAGCCATTCAAGTGCAGTCGGACAATATAACGACAGTGGCTTACATAAACCGACAGGGTAGAACGAAGAACAGAGCTGCAATGTCAGAGGTAACCAGAATCATCCTCTGGGCAGAAAAACACGCGTTTGCAAAGTTCTGCAAGTTCGATACCTTGGCCGCTGAAGGACCTGAAGTTTGGTCAATCAGTTCTGCAGGAGCCTCCGCGCTCTCCCTCCCGTTCTAGGAGCTTTGGTACATCCCCATGGTACTAATGTGGACCCCAGCATCCTCTAGGAAGTAAGAGAAAATAGGATTTTAATTACCTACCGGTAAATTCTTTTCTCGTAGTCTGTAGAGGATGCTGGGCGCCCGCCCAGCGCTTCATGATCCTGCAGTGGTTACTTTGTTCAGTACTGCTTTGTTCTTGGTAAGTACTGTTTTGTTACTTGGTTAAGTAATATTGTTCAGCCTTTGCTGATGTTTCAAGCTACTTAGCTTGGTTTGCCTTGTTTGTGTGAGCTGGTGTGAATTTTGCCACTATCTGTGTATAATCCTTCTCTCGAAGTTGTACGTCTCTTCGGGCACAGTTTCTATACTGAGTCTGGTAGGAGGGGCATAGAGGGAGGAGCCAGCCCACACTCTCAAACTCTTAAAGTGTCAGTGGCTCCTAGTGGACCCGTCTATACCCCATGGTACTAATGTGGACCTCAGCATCCTCTACGGACTACGAGAAAAGGATTTACCGGTAGGTAATTAAAATCCTATTTTCACTGTCAAATCATTGGGGCAGATATATTAATCTGTAGAAGGCGTAAGGAAGTGATAAAGCTGCGATAAGTTCAAGGTGATAAACACCAGCTAATCATCTCCAATATGTAAATTGACAGGTGCTGACTGGCTGGTGTGTTTATCACCTTGCACTTATCACTGGTTTATCACTTCCTTATGCCATCTGCCCCATTATTTGCGTGTCACAAGATCATTTGAGACCCTGTAGGATGGAGACAGGGCCTCCTATATTATTATTACCTCCAGAAATTTCAGGGCACTAATTTGGAGTTGAGATAACCCCCTCCCCTGATATGCCCAGTTTAGGCACGGATATCCCCAAATAGCTCCCCAACTAACACAACCCATGCCCATAGTTTGTGAGGGCACACCATAAATGACTCCACATACTCAGAAGATGCCCAGGAGGCTGGATATGCATCGCCAGACCTTTTATGTTTCTATAGGAGTAGACATTTAAGTCTGTATAGGATTATCCTTGTATTGTGTGCTATTATATTGCCATATTTCAGCTTCCTCTTAAGGGCATGGAGAGTGTGTGGTGTAGTAACCACCGCAATGAAACATAGCTTATAGAATACACCCAGTAAAGTGGTTAATTCAATGCTCACTCCATATTAAATACAAAAAATATCCTGTCTGGAGAGAATAGAGAAGAAACATAAAACGTGTATTTTTGTAAGGAAACAAAGGCCAACTAACTTCCTCAAGGAATTAATAAGGATTGTCGTATACCCTAACTCAGGACTTTTCAGTATGGCGTAAAAATGGAATTGTTTTATCACAAACAATATTATATTCCTCTATTTCTGAGAAATGGCTTAGATGTGTTCATGTGTTGTAGGCTCTGTCTGCAATGAATAAGCAAAGAATGTGTATTGTAGTTATGGAAGAACAGTGGAATACATGGAGCACGGATGGTGTAATGGTTATTATTACTGTCTCTCAGCACTGAGGTCCATGGATTCCCACAACGGCCCTATCTGTGTGGAGTTTGTATATTCTCCCCATACTTGCGTGGGTTTCCTCCAGGTACTCCAGTCTCCTCCCAAAATCCCAAAATATACTGGTAGGTTAATTGGGTCCCAACAAATTCAACCTTAGTGTGTAAGGGGTGTAGTATGGTATGCCGGCGGCCGGGCTCCCGGCGACCAGCATACCGGCGCAGGGAGCCCGACCGCCGGCATACCGACAGCGTGGCAAGCGCAAATGAGCCCCTTGCGGGCTCGCTGCGCTTGCCACGCACGCTATTTTGTTCTCCCTCCAGGGGTGTCGTGGACCCCCACGAGGGAGAAAAAGTGTCGGGATTCCGGCGCCGGTATACTGTGCGCCGGGGTCCCAACAGTCTGCATACTGAAGACCACCCGTGTGTAAGTGTACATGGGCAGACTAGATGGGCCAAGTGGTTTTTCTAGGTCACAGCAGTGATGTTAGAACGTGATAGATATACTGTATGACGGTAACCCACTCCACTACATCATGGGGCCCAGGGCCGGATTCAGCCTGGAGGGGGGGGAGGGGAGGGTGTACATTAGATTGTGCATGCCTCCCAAAATGACCCATTGCAGGAGGGACCATATCTTCTTTACCTGGACTTCCCTCTTAATATATGATTGTTGTCGCCTGTATTCAACTATTTCATTGATAAGAAAGGTATTTCAACAAGGTGATTGCAATTATAAATTAAGAGGGATGTCCCGGTGGAGAGCATTATGTCCGTCCTGGAATGGGTCATGTTGGGAGTTATGGATTGTGTTTATTAAATTTAAACCAATGGTGTGTATTAGACTAACTAATAGTGTAATAATGTCTGGGTACTGGTTTTAGCTCCACCTAATTGAGAGACACCTATTTTATAAAGCTTTCCCCGTAGTGGAACAAAGACAACTTAAACAACCCTAAAATACACATAGAAATATAAAATCTATAAATTATCTTGCAATAGCAGCAGTCTCTGTACTACTTACACACAGGGACAGGACTCAGGAGGACTCTGCACCCAAATGCTTTCATTATATAACTGGTTACACAGGACTCAGACACCCAGGTGGGAGGAGGAGAAACTGGGATCCCTAGGTCACTTACAGCTCTCCTCCCCCTCCTATCTCTCCTCTGGTTAGGGAGCTCCGTCGGTATCTCATGAATCCTGATACTCCAGTGTCTCTACATGCACTGCATACTGTCCTGCTCACATTCTGGCTGCCTGGTTCTGCTGCTGCACAAGATGGAGAGCTAGTGATGGTCAGTGTGCTCTGGCCAGGGGGCCCCCTGACAGAGGGGAGCCTGGAGTACAGTATGCCCTGTGCCCCTTCTTTAATCTGGCTGTGGTGGTGCCCACTAGTGGGCAGCCATAATTTCGTAATCGTATTTATTGTACTGAATTTAAAAGCCATAATTAATTTCAGCCGGGGAACTAATGATAGGAAATTCCATAGGAATTATCTGTATATGCGTAATCTTTAAAAAAAAACAAAAAAAAAAACAACATGTGTTTGATCCCTTTTTTTTTTTTTTTTTCTCTCTCTAAGATTTTGATTCCTTTACCATAGTTCCCGCTGAAATGTATATAGGTATACATGTCAGAGCAATTTCCTTCCACCGGCTGCTGCTTATGTTCCTGGAAGACCTTACTGATTGAATGTGAACACTTTAATCCATATCTCTCCTTGTTTGCTGAGGAATTAAATCTGCAATGTTCCATTTTCAGCCACTCAGCAGAAATCTCTGGGCAGAATCGCAGCCAAACCATAAGCAATTTGTTTCAATTACGCTGGAAACATGGAAAAACTGTCTTCATATAGGATGACGGTGCGGCTTTATCTGCAAATGTATGTTATTTAATAGCGTGGCCTTCTAGAATGGAAACGCAGACCAGATTCAAGCTGGGAACACAGCTCTGTGATGTGTCTGTGGTCTCTGCAGGACAGGCATCACTGTGAATAGGGATTGTTGTTCCCTACAGAGAAGTACGCAGGGTGTTCGTAATGAGTACTGAGTAGATCATGACGATTTCTCACTAGGGGGCAGATGTATTAAGCCTGGAGAAGGGATAAAGAAGTGATAAGTGGAAGGTGATAACACACCAGCCAATCAGCTCCTAGTCATTTTTCAAATCCGTAATGATTGGCTGGTGTGTTATCTATCACCTTACGCTTATCACTGCTTTATCACTTCTTTATCCCTTCTCCAAGTTAATACATCTGCCCCCATATTTTTAAGCAGTCATGGCCCAAACGGTGTTCAGCTTCATTTTATGTGACTACAACATAGGGATTAGGGATCCCTACTGCAAGTAATGTTAGCAGCTTTGTTTATAAGGAGTTTCAATAAGGGGAGGATTGGCCATAAGGCTCATTGGGAGTTTTCCAGTTTGGCCAACATGATAATGGGAATGCTAGAGGCTTATTTATTTATTTTTGTGTGTGTGTGGGGGGGGGGGGTGTTTACGTGACCTGGCACTAATCGTGGCTGGCCCTGACCTTACTTGGCTTACTAGTTGATGGCCCTTCCCCCAATGACCAGCCACCTTTATTAGTTATGACGCACTAGATCAACATCATCAGCCGTGGTCTGGTCCGCCTTTCTGCTTCCTGTTTCCTCCATCCCCGCTCCCTTATTCCTTATTGTCGCTGCACGTCCTGGATATTATTGGTTAATTCTCCTGACATGTTACTCTGTGACATTGTGGGCGTGTCCTAACATCGTGTTGTATGGCTCAGCACAGTTAGTAAATGTACTATCTCATAAATATGTAATAAGTATAGATATTAGGGTTCTTGGTGTCAGCAGCTGAGGGATCTCTGGCTGTTGGGCTTGGACTTTCAGTTTTCTCCTCTTATAGAATCCATCACCTCTCCTCCAGCTGTAATGACATTGATCTCCTTGCGAAAATAGATAATTAGGGTTCTGGCGTCTGCATCCTGTGCTTTTGTGCTGGGACTTGTAGTTCTTGCCTTACAGTCCTGGGCTGGTCCGTCTTTCTGCTACTTTCTGTGTCTACCATCCGTCTTTCCCACCCACTCGCTACCCCCTGCTGGCGCAACCTTAACCCACAGGTCACGGCATCCAAGAAAATTCAGCTGTGGGGGGCAGACTGCAAACTCAAGAGAATGTGGGTGTGAGGACCCAGCCAGAAGGAGGCTCGGTGATCTCTCAGCAGGTACCCTATGCTGTGACTACTTCTGAGATTACAGGTTGTTGGTGCGTAAACTGACCACTTAGTATTTATTAGATAATCCAGGGGTTCTCAGCTCTAGTCCTCAAGTACCACCAGCAGGCCATGTTTTGTGGATTTCTTTAACCACACAGGTGAGTTAATCTATTTTGCAGGGTCCATAATTATCCCACCTGCTTCCACAGCGAGAAATCCTGAAAATATGATCTCCTGGGAAAACTTCAGGGTTGCAGTTGAGAAGCACGGATATAATACATAATGGGGATAGTCTGCTATGTACTTATTCTGGGTATAAATTCTGTGTAATGAATTGACCACGTAAGTAGTTCTAGATGTACCCTTGTATTATACCACTTGGCAGTTTAGAGAATGGCAGCACTAAATTTGTTCTAAATGATGATATTGTTGCCTGAAGAAGCTCTCGGTCTGCCACGTTGCGGTATCCAGAATCCAGCCGAGCAGCAACTGAGCGTAGGAGGCCATGAGGGTGTGATAGCGGTAATGAGAGACTCTAATAATTGTCCCGTTTGTGGTGGGACTGCCTCACCCACTCAGGACTGTGTCCCAGTAACCCTCCCCTGCCGTAATACTGTAACCCTCCCCTGCCCCCTACCCTAACCCTCCCTTCCCTGCTGCCTAAACCTAACCTCTCCTTCTATGTGCCTAACCCTCCCTCCTCTATACCTAACCATATCTTTCCCGTCCCTGCACCCTAACCCCCCTTCTAATGCCTAAACCTAACCCAATCACCCCCTCCACACCACCCCGACAGCATTCCTGCTGGAAGAACGTTCGGGATTCCGTCTGTTGGTATTCCGAGCTCCGTCGGTATTGTGATGCCGGCATAGGGGTATATTCAATTAGGGTCGAAAACTGCTGTCTGTTGAAAAGACGGTAGTTTTCGACTTTTTAAGGTCGAATAGTGATTTGACCTATTCAGTCCCATCAGTTTTTATTCGACAAGTCGTGGAATTCACCTTGTCGGATAGTACGTAAATCGGCGGTATAGCTGCCAATTCACATACTTTTGAGTGAAACCTGGGCCAAATTCGACAGGATTTGGCCCCGTTTCCGACCAACTCAGCCTGACATAAAAACGTTGGACTGAGATGTGGGACCCAGAGGAGGAAAGGGGTGGGGGGGGGCAGCCGAAGGGCATGCAGGGGAGAGAAGCGCTGCAGCAGGATGTCTCACAGCCGCGTCCACCCAGCTCTAGCAAGTGAGGTCACGCTTGCTGGAGCCGGGTGGACACTGCTGTGAGGTCGGGAGGCTGTGAGACAACCTCCTGCAGCGCTACTGTAGCGCTGCTCTTTTCGGTCTGCCCGCGGCTCCCCCCCCTCTCCTCCTCTGGGTCCCTCCTCTCAATTCGACTTTTTAAAAGTCGAATTGAGATGAGATTGAATAGGGGTTGTCAGATCTATTCCGACAAATGCATGTCGGAATGGATCCGACCCTAATTGAATATACCCCATAATGTCTCCGTTTGGGATTCCGGCGTCTGTATTTTCGACGGCATTGTAACTACATCCCGCTTAGCTTTGGTCAAGGTTAATATTCCCAATAGATCTTCACGTGGAAAGTAAATAAAGGAAATGTTGGGAAAACGTGAAAAACCCAAAAACGCGTGTTGACCATTGTCACGTCGACCTAATTCATGTCGGTCATATGGTGTCGATCAATACATTTTGATTTGTCACCCGGATACCGAATATTTTACTACACCTACTATACGATTATTTTCCGGGGAGGACGCTTTAAATTCCCCATGGCTTGAATGCAAGCCATGGCTTGAATGCAAATTGGGCTGAATGGATTGTGGATGTAAGCAGTCATCCACGCGTCTGTAACCCTAAGACACGTACGCAGGAAGTGACGCGGCGGCACACTGTGTAGCACTAGAACTATATAATGTATTTTCTCTTACGTCCTAGAGGATGCTGGGGTCCACATTAGTACCATTGGTTTAGAGTGGTCCACCAGGAGCCATTGGCACTTTAAGAGTTTAATAGTGTGGGCTGGCTCCTCCCTCTATGCCCCTCCTACCATACTCAGTTTAGAAAATGTGCCTGGAGGAGCCGGTCACAGCTAGGGGAGCTCTACAGTGCTTTCCTGGAAAAGTTTTAAATAGAGTTTGTTTTTTTTACAGGAGGCTGTTGGCAACAGCCTGCAGCGAGGGACTAAGGGGGGGAGCAGTGTCCGCCCTACGGGGTCTGAACCACTATCTCCGCTGACTGGACACTAAGCTCCAGAGGGGTCTGATCGGTCTCCGCCACAGGGGAACCGCTCGCCCCAGCAGCATGCTGCCGACCCCTTACACAGCTGAAGTGAGTGGTGAGTTAGCACGGGAGCGTGCATTTACCCGTGTTTTTTGCTAGTGAAAAAGGGTCCCCCCACAAAAACCCGGATCAAGTGACCCGTGAATCCTACCCGGGTAGGACACGGGAATGATTCGGGTAGGGTTGTAGTGTAAACGGAAGCCGCGTCGATGCGACACGGCTCCCGTTTACACTGTATGGAAGGGCAGCGCTGGGAGATCATGTGATCTCCCCGCGCCTCCCCCTGCAGCCTCATCAGCAGCGTTACCAACCCGGCAATATGCCAGGTTGGTGTGCGCAGTGGGAAAGGGGGCTGAGCACGGGCCGCAGCCGGGTAGCACCCGTGTCAGGCTCCCGGCTGCGACCCGCGCTTAGTAGGGGAAAAGGGGTATAAGTTAGCTCCCAAACACAGATAGGAGAGTAGGAGCCAGATGTCAAACTCATTTGCACTTGAATTTTGTAATGGCTTTCTGAAGTATGCGAGTTATAAGGCTATGTCATTTTATTGCTGGTGATATCATTACGCACCAGAGAAATATGTTGTTTGAAGAGCGAAAAAGTCACTGTCCAAACATTGGTCTTACGGCCCAGCAACTTCAATAGGAATGTCCGCCAAATACCTAAGTGCTATGCCCTAGAGCCCTAACACTTCCCTGCAGCTGACCTCCAACTGACAGCCGAAGCTAAGCAGAACATGATGTGATGGAACCCAGCCTGGGCCTGGAGAAAGATGAAAATGACACCCTAGACCAGAAGGCCCGGCCAATCACTCCCTTGCTTCCAACGTCTGTGTTTTTTTTTTTTTGTGTTTTTTTTGGGAATGAGGCCCCTAATCATGGCATCTACACTTCTTCCTACCGTGGTGGATAATACAAAGCAGTATTAAATGAGGTCAGTATTGAGGGCAAGCCCGGGCCCCAGGCAGGGCACAGTTACTGAATCCCATTGACAACTGGTTCACAACCCCATTTTCATTACTGAGAAAATAGAGCAATGGACTTGAGAAAATGGCCCCTGTGACCTCAAGCTGCCGGAAAGGGGAGGAGAAGCAGCAGAAGCGACGTCCACCTTGGCTTTGAAGAGCCACTTGCACAGAGTTCAGGCTTACGAGCTGGAAGTCTCTGTCTCTGAGGGGAATTCTGTGATTTATGCCACTTAACGATCCTGGGTGCCACGTACCAAGCACTGCCATAAAGAACATTGTCTGCTAATGGTGCATAACAAAATGGAGGCCTGGCCGCTTTAGTAGATGACTGTGCCTTCACATAAATCTCGCCTGTTTAAGCACCATTTCCCCTGACCCTGGAGGAGTGGAGAGGAGGTCAGGACTGCGGTTACCGTGGAGGCTTCCATGAAAGGGAAAGTTCATTACCTTTCAGGCACTAAACGACAGAATAGTAATTTACTGAGGCCCATCATGGTGTCAGCAGAGCGTGAACATAAAATGGATGCCATTTGTGAGGTACAGAGAAGTTGCTAAATGTGCCTGAGGCTTATCTCACAAACTAGATTTATACAAGTTAAATGTATCCCAAATGCATTTAGGGCTTTTATCATTATGACTGTTATCACTTGGAACTGAAAGCTCGGTTTCAGCCGCCAGCTGTACTTGTTAAACGTAAAACAAAATAATAATATAAAAGCTTTTTTTAAAAACTAAAAAAAAAAAAAATGGATGGGCACTTAAAAATAAAATAGTGGGGGTTTTTCATATATTTTTGTCAGCTTTTTTTTTCTGTTAGCCTTTATTATTATTATTATTATTATTATTATTATTATCATCATCTTTTATGGTGCCACTAACACGGGTTCCGTAGAGATGTACAAATGTTAACCAGTAGTCCAAATACACCCCCCGCGCGCCTGAAAAGGCGTGGCCTCACAGCACGCCACTGTTTTCATCACTTTGAGGTCTCTGAGGAGTAGTCGTCATTCTGCTGTCACCCCCTCGGATGGTGACACCTGGTACAGTACGCACCCCGCTAGTGCCCAGCACTTCCAGAGGTTTCTGTTGGCTGTATTTATAGCTGTTTTCTTATACTACCATGTTATCTTTACTGTTGACGCAATGCCAGAATGGCGGTACCAGAAGATATCGATGGATTGTTTTTTAAATATTTTCTGGAGCTCCGGAGGTAGGAACAATAAGTAGATAAAATATAACCGCATATTTACAGCACATTTTTATATATAAAAGCATTTGCTTAAATATATTTTTTGCAGTAGTGGAACTGTAAATTAACCCTGATTGCTCCGCTTAGTATTCGCCGTTGCAGTGGAGTACCGCATTGCGCGGATATGTAATACAGTACGGATGGTGTAATGGTTAGCATTACTGCCTCACAGCACTGAGGTTCATGGGTTCTATTCCCACAATGGCTCTAACTGTGTGGAGTTTGTATATTCTCCCCATACTTGTGTGGGTTTCTTCCGGGTACTCCGGTTTCCTCCCACAATCCAAGAATATACTGGTAGGTTAATTAGCTCCCAACAAAATTAACACTAGCGTGAATGTGTCTGTGGGTACATGTGATAGGGAATATATATATATCCTATATAATAGCCCAGATCTGTCACTCTGTGACTGTGTGGATAACGCTGGGCGTGGCTAGGAGCTCTCATTGGGTTAGCAGCAGGTCTATCACACCCAGTCCACAGCTGATTGGGCATCTGCAGCACGTCTCTGCGCTGTACATAGGGAAAACAAACAATCTTTTTACTGCAGCGTCTTATGTCCTGCTGCCAGTCCGCCTGCCCCCTCCGGCATCAACATTCCCCACTCCCTAGCCACGCCGCAGGTGGAACAAAAGCTGCTGCGTCCATCGGCATAGATGTGTATGAAAGCGGCGCAGTGGAAGGCCTTCATAGCCCTCCCTGTGCTGCATACTCTCTGAGCCCCGGAGCCTCCTCTGCGCGTGATGTCACAGAAGTGCCTCCCAGCCACAGCCGCGCCCAGATCCCCAGAGGCCCTGACTCCGCAACACAGCACCTGGGCTGCTGGCCTGGAAACCCCGAGATGGCTAATGTAACGGATAGAGTGGGTGATATCGCGGAGGGTAATGTCTGGACGCTGAATCAATGTAAAAGGTGACAGTGCTGTGCAGTGCAGTGGGTGTGCAGTGTCACTGATACTGCACAGCACTCTCACCTTTTACATTGATTCAGCGAGTCAGACCGTTCTGCCAACCGGTCACTATTGTTAGTGCCGGTGTCCCAACAAAGGGGAAGGGCCACCAGGACTGAGAAGCTGGATGCTCAGGCGGCTCGGCAGTGCTTTCCAGGGACAGGTTCAGCGTATGGACCATACCAAGGACACTCCAGGTGGCGGCTTCCTAGACTGCAGGGAGTGATTGCAGGCACCCTGCATGCCATATACACGTGCCATGGGGCAGCGATGGTTCTGTCCTCTACCCCCTGTGCCCTGGGAGGCGGCACCGTTTGCCCCCCCTCCCCCTCCCTAGTTACGGCCCTGTGTTCCATCATGCACTGGCAGTCAGTGACTGGAAGGGCATTTGCGTGTGTGCTGAGACTGGCCCAACCACGTGGTATGTTCTCTGTTACTGCTGCAGGTGAGGAAGCGGAGTATTGGGGGAGGTATCGGTACTGCACCTCACACCTCCCGGGAACACGACAACAGCCGTAATCTGATCACACGTTCACCCCCAGCTTTTATACACAGAAATATCTTGCTAAATGGTTGCACTGAAAGTGTGATATCCAATCTGGGGGCACAAAAAAATAAAAATCTATATGTATACACAAAATCCTGGAGTCCTTTTTCCCACTGCCCATCTGTTTATCCCGGGATCCTGCCTCTAATCAAAGCGAGAGAGCAGAGCTCCTTCCAGCCAAACACTTTTCCCCTATTAAAAATAAACACACAACCCTGTGCTTCCCCCGCCAGCAAACCTGCGCTTACACAAATGGAGACAGAGCCAATTCACTATTTTTAAACAAAGCAATGTCCGCCGTAGTTACGTTTCTCACCGCTAATGGTCCCAGCAGTGCAGATGGATTATCTGGCAGGTGTCGCCCCGAAGGAGAGTTACTGACCCCGGTGCTGGCAGCTTTTAGCTCCATGCCTGTCCTGGGGCTAAATTCTCTATATTAACACGAAGAGGGAGCAATTGGGTCTGTATATGGACTTACAGTGAGGGAAGATTTTGCGTCGATGTATGAATATTTTATCTCCCTGGCCGCCAGAGTAACCGCCGTGTGCAGCACAGACAGCAGCTAGGCGGGCTTAACTGTCGTCTTAGACACACGTCCGGTAGCCCCATGTTCATTGCAACAGTGAGCTGCTCCGCTGTAGTGCATTGTTCGGCCCTCACGCACCTTCATAGCCGACGTTCACATCTCACATCAATGGCACGTGGTGCTCCACAGTTTCCACGTCTATTATTCGCACTGGCGCCATTTGTCCAGTCACCATACACCGTCACCACAGCAGCACGCGGACAGGTCACACACTGCGCTGTGTCAGAAATACCACCACCCTTGGCCCAAAAGCCGATAATCATACCTTTTTGCAACTCTGATAAATTGCCCCTTTTACCTATGACCGCAACGAGTGATATGTGTGCAGACGGCCCATCGCACAGCTTATATACCCACCAAGCCAGCGCACGACACGTGGCGTACTTCATGGGCTACACACTGTCGACATCAAATGTAGGAGGTGGTCATAATAATGTGACTCGATCGTGTATAAACGCAAGTATGGAGCAGCAGCAGCGCTGAGGTAGCCATGAGCTCATCCCCGCTGCATGATGGCTGCACAGTGGGAGGCTGGGCCTTGATGTCCCCCAATTGTACAACCTTTTCCCTCGCAATGGCCCCTTGGACCAAAATCTAGGTCTGTATGCCCAGCAGCCTGTCACATATACAGATACATTACCTCATATGTCTTTCTTACCGTTAAGGTGGTTGGAAAATGCCCCCTCCCTGGCAGTTGGGCAGGTCTGGCACAGATTACCCTGCATGCATTTCACCTCGCACAACGCTCATACCCTCTGTGAAATATCAAACCCTTGACGTCAACATTTAATTTAAAAAATAGTGTTTGCTTCCCTCTAAAAATGATTTAGCTCCCAGAGACCAACATAAAATGAAATCAATAAATATAAAGCAGCTGGGATTTCAGCTTTAATTGAATAAAAAAAGACATTTGTCAAAGCGGATACGTCAAGAACTGGATTACGCTGATAATGAATTAAGCGGAGGTAAAGCGCTGTCACTAAGTGCTGTCATTATTTATCCCTGACACTTATTAGCAGTCGCTGTGGACGGTGGATAGCAGAGGAGAGGCAATGGTATTATATGTCTTCTTGAGCCCTTACAGTAACATCAAGATGTAGTGCTTGTAGATAGGAGCACTCAGGAGCCCAGATTTACAGTTAGACCGAAGCCCATTTGTGCTACTTAGAACTTTTGCACAGTTCAGGGCTGGGTTGGACTGGCCCACAGGTGTACGGGGAGAAATCCCTGATGGGCCTCACTTCCTGCGGGCCCCAACCCCTCCTCTAGAGGTCAGTATCATGGTGGACAGACACATGAATATCCTTACGAAGAACTAAGGTATATCTATCTATCTAGGCAGTCTAGTTGGGCCAAGCCTGACATCAAATTCTATGTTTCTGTGAACTTGAGTTCTTGGTTTGTTGTTCTGGAAACTAAACCAAGATTAGATTAACCCTCCTGCCAATCAAAATGTGAGGTCCTGACACACCCTGTCCCCTCCTTTATAAAGATATCCTGTTCTTAGCATATCTTCTCTAATGGTTGGCCAAGTTCTTCTGTGGTGGCTGTTCACCCTCTATCGTATGGCTGGACACACCCTTTAAGATTGGGCCCCTACCATTGCATACCCTGGTGGGCCCTGTCCGAAACTGGTTCAGGGCATTTGCACTGGAAGAGGCTGGTTAGAGGTGTTCTCGAGTACGTTTAGTCCACTAGGATCATGGGGACTAAAGTCATCCATGCAACTTAGCGTCACCTTAGGCGGTGTAACTTAGTGCAACCCATATACTTGGTGCACATTTGTGAGGTCCAGATGTGTCTAGAGTATACGCTACAGGCAAAGTCGCACTAATCTTATAATACGTGCAAATAAAAACACAGCCGTGGACATTTAAATGTATGGAGACTTTTATGCGTGTACACAAAATACATAAGAGTTACAGGTAAAGACCAGTAGACTCCTCAAAGTCCTCAAACCCATATACTGTATACTGTGATCAAACGAGGCCTGGCCATTTGCCATTTTTTCTAAACTGTTAACCTGAGTGACCAGAGAACCAGTATCCCCCCCCCCCCTCCCCCCCCAATATGCCCTAATATGTCACTGTATAGAAGTTGGAGTAACAAACATTAATTAGAATGTAAGCACTCACGAGCAGGGCCCTCTTCCCTCATGTGCTTTTCTTTTTCTTACTTGATCCATCTTCGAAGGCAGCAAATCCCGCGGCTTTCTGCCATCCTGATACTTATTTCAGTGTCATCTGCTGATCTAGCTAGGTTTATTTACTCTGTACTTGTCCTATATTGTCTTCAACTATAAGTCACTATTTTCCTGTTTTTCATATTTGTTAATGTACTCTGTAATAGGGCGCTGCGGATCCCTTGTGGCGCAATATAAATAAAGGATGATGATAATAATGAATGAGCTTAGCAGCTTTCATAAGACAATAGTCTCACTTTATCAAACTGTAGGGCACTAATATTCTTCATTTATTGCAGCCCTCTCCCCGTTCTCTTTCAAGGACGTCCAGCATATTTCTTATATTACACTTTTTGGCTTGTGCAGAATGGGACCATGATGTTATTCCCACATTCACCTGTCCTTTTTTCATTATTTTATAAGTCGTCATCGTCTCTCTCCCCATTAACTTTTAACCCACACAGTGTAATGCAAAGTCTTTTTTATATTAAGTGGGTAGAGCTATGATATCAAGCCACACCCATCTCAGTACACTCTGTGAAGTCATGTTAGCGTGATTGCAGCTTTATATCTGTTTTTACTAGGTGTTTACTGCAGTGGCCGGAGCTTGATGGCTCAGTTTTGTTCACGGCACCCCCAGAGAATTCCCATCTCTCTCTGGGGTCTGGGAAGTTTCTACCAGACAAGTATGTCCAACAGTTATGGCTTATGTCTTGACTGCTGTGACTACTGAGAGGTGTGTTTTACAGAGAGTAGGTGCCATGTGCATCAGCTAGTGGTGGGTTTTAGCAATATGGGCATTTTTAAGTGAGGGGAAGGGGTTTGGGGGTGGCACAGCCCACCCTGTATCCCCACCCATGAATAGTATTAACTGCAGGTGATTAGTGCTGTTTTTTTAAAGAACTCTGCCTATGTAGAATAGAAAGATGGGGGGGAATGTACCCCCTTTAGAAAAACTCTGAGTGTTTCTTTTACGCTTGCCTCGCGCTTATCAATATTGGCAGAGATCCTAATTAAATTGACTGTATCATGTTCAGGCATGAATGAAAATGCTGCTGGCCTGTGGGATCCCATGCTCTGGACTTGACCTTAGGAATGGTAGGTACCCACCAAACAAGATCACCTGGTAGTGGTTGGTGGACACATATTTTTGGCCAAAATTATGCTAAGCACCTCAATTTTACTTTGGGTTATATGGCACGGTTTATTATAAATATTCTGATTAGCAGTGTTTAGTACGTAGTTTGCGCACCTGCATTTTCTCTTTTTTTTATGTGGAACTACAATAACTAAAATAAAAGCAGACCCTGTTTATAACTTTATACCTAAATGGTTAATAAGATGATCTGGGACGGCAGACTCCGTGACGATCAGTTCAGCGGCTCTTGGTGCCAAGTTTGCAAATGTTTGCATTTTATTCCGAGGCAGACTGCAATATCCTACGTTATAACCTGGAGCTCTTTCTAAGGACGCAAATGTTGATAACTTTATAGAGGAACAGCCAGCTTGGACGATACATTGTTAATAAAAGAAAAAGGTGAGAGGCCTCTCATGAATCATTTTGCAGCGGTTTTTGGGCCTATAGTCCTTGTGTCAAACGTTTTATGTTGTCTGAAATGTCCGGACATTTCCCACCCTGGCTCCATGACAGATCATTAGTGGAAAGCTGTGCACAGCCCCTAGATGTGGCAGATGCATGAAGGATTGATCCCACGGTGTTGAAATTGGCAGAAAAAAAAAAAATGAAACCAGTTCTTCCAGGTATGAGGTACGCTGCAAAAATATGCTATAAGGCCGTATTAATCAGGGCCCATAACTGGCCGTAACGCACAAACTACTTACACCATATAAAATTAATTTTTTAGAATAATGTAGAGTTTAGATGCACTTAACGTTAGGGCTCATCTACCTGAGAGGTTTCCTGAGCTGCGTGCCAAATTGAATTCAGCTCAGCGGAGAAATACTATGGCATACCGGTCCATTAATCTGCAAGAGTAGAAATGTAAGTAGCCCAGAAGTTCCACAATGAAACTACACATGCGTGATTTTCCGGTTGCAGTCTTTGAGCCTCGTACATTGTTGTTGTTGTCTGTGAGCCTCATTTAAGAAGCAATTGGTGATACTGTACATGGCAATTTTCACAAAGCAAGATTTCTAAATAGTATAAGGGGGATCAGTATGATTGCCCACCGGATGGGATGGCAGCAGTCACAATACCAACACCGGAATCCCGAAGTGTGAAATCCCGACTGTGGCGAGGTATGTATGTTCCTCCCTCTCCCTCACCCCCTCACCCTCCCTTTCCACAATCTAACCCTAACCTCCCCCCTTAGAGCCTAATCCTAACCTTCCCCCTGGTGGTGTCTAAACCTAACCCCCCCCCTCCCTGCAGCCTAACCTTTACCCTCCCCCCCCCCCCCTCCTCAGTGCCTAATCCTAACACCCCATGGGAGATGCCTAAACCTAACCCCCCTCCCCCACCCAGTCCTATCCCACCCGGTATACTCGCGTTCGGGATGACAGCTGTTGGGATTCTGCCGTGGGCAGTTTGATGATAGGTGTCGGGAGTCCGGCATCGGTATTCCAACTGCTGGCATCTTAAATACATCCCGTGTAAAGATGACCAACTTGGTCCTCTTGGGTTCACCCATGAAGAACCACCAACTCTATCAGCATGCTATCCACAATGGTTCTGGGAATCTTCAGGGTTCACAACAAAGAGGTAAATGAGTGATACAGAAAGTATGCCGCTTAAATATCACCAAAGCAAGTGACACACCAACAACTCACGGTTAGTCCTTGTATCAACGGGATGTAGTCATGTGACTGGCAGTCGGGATCCCAACGGTCACTATACCGACGCCGGAATTCCGATCTCTGGCTACCCCGACAGTCGGCATGCCAACTAACAGGGAGTTCCTTGCGCTGGTTCCCGCCGGCCGACAATCTGGTTACCGGGACCACAGAGTTGGTATAGTGACCTCTGCGATCCCAAATGTCTGTTTCCATATACCAACCCGTATCAATAATAGGTTCACTGTGTTGATTAAAGAGGAAAAATACATTTATTAAGCATAAAAGTGACAAAAGTGCAAACTTCAGAAGACACCAAACAATGGCCCAAATTGTATGAAGTGCAACAGTGAGAAGTAAGAATGGGAGTCCCCTTGGCTCATACCCTCAGTGGCTGGATGTGTGAGCATGGTCCCAGATTGCAGACAGGTTTAGCTACACCCCACCTAACTCAGCCTGGTCATCTGTAGAGTCCAATGAGGAGTCCATTCGGCATAGCGGCAGCACAACGCGTTTCGGATTCCTTGTGGAACCTTTGTCAAGTGTAAGATGCTATGTGTTCATATTAGTTGATATTTAAAGGTTGAAGCCAGAAAATTGGAGTCAGGAGAGAGATTATTTTTTTATTTGGACCATCTCTGTGACAAATTTTGCACCTCTATGTTACAGTGTGTTGAGCTTTGGTGGTGAAACGCGTTTCTATGTACACTTGTCCAGCTCGAAGCATGCAATCGTGTTAACGGTGATAAAGTCCCATAGCCTCCCACACGCGCACTGAGGATTCATTAACACCATAAAAGAGGTACAGTGTAGAAGCAAGGAAAGTGCAGCACAGAAGTTAATAGATACTGTATCTATGTACAACTCCTAACTGTACTGTTTGTGCAAGGGGAGTCCCATTTTGGTACTGTAGCTTTGTCCTGATGGAGACCGCTTCATTCCAATTTGTCTGGATGGTTTGGTGGTGTGTTGTGTTCTGTTCACGGCTACTCTCTATAGCACCTGCCAGAGTGCACTGAACATTCAAAAGGTGGATTTAGGCCGTATAGGGTAAAGGTATGGGAGCAGTCTCATGCGTCAGAAGAGCTGGTCACACCACCATGCTGCATGGCCATGCCCCCTGGTTTTCAAGCAGTTTCATCAATTTACCCTCTGTTTAGAATGCAGATTGGTAAACTACTCATGTACAAGCCCTAATCCTACATTCTCCCCACCATGGGTTCGATGTTCTCAATCTATGGTGCCATCTGTGGTTTCCATCGATGGATGGAAACTATAAAGGGAGAACCGTTGATGAGCATCCCTGCTGTTGGTCACTAGAAGGCGGCGGGCCAATCAGGGAATTGGATGGAGCTAATCAACACAATGGGGGTAGGGCTAAGCGACCTGCTCTGGGGGTGAAAAAGACCAGATTGTGGCATATCTGCCATCGATAGCAGAAATCCACCGGAGGAATGCCATCGATGCTAAGCCAGCCAGTGGTTGCTGACCATCGATGGTCAACGGCAATCCTTACACTGGCCCACCATCGCTTCCAGAACCTACTGCCGCTGCAGCATCTTCCACTACTGAACATGGCGTCTTTGGCGTATTACGCCATGGCAATGCAATCCAGCTCACACTCAAGGAAAAAGATTTTTCCATAGATTTGCCTGTGCCTATATATTTTACTGTGTATTTATAGTGAATTAACGTGAAAATAAATATTTCCCCTTTAAATGGCTGTAGAAGCCTGTGGTAGGTGGCCTTTTAATATTAATTCCAACATCTGGAGCTGAACAAGGGGCCTGAATCGCAAAGATCTGTTGCACTGAGGAAATGCTTCCCGGGGGCTTTTCATGGCCCAAACACAATGGGGTTAACACCTCTGCTCCTGGAACTCTACTGAAATGCAGCCAACTTCTTCCATACATCAGCTCTAGGGTCAATTTCTACTGAAAATAATTAAACCTCCCCATTTTGTTATTGAACTAGTTTTAGAGAGACTAACTCCTTCGCTGTACAAATAAACTCTGCTTTATTAAGTTCTGTCAGTCTCTCATTGTTTTTTTAACTCAAAACCTAAACTTCTCGATTGCCAAAAAGAGAGGCTATTATCATACTCCGAAATCTGACTTCAATAAAGTATGACAAAAAGTTTTGTCTATTCAACCCGGGTCATGTCATCACCGGAATAATAATACTTATGCGGTTTAGTTAACTATGAAAGTGACGGCAGCCATTTTGTGAGCTGAACATAGATTTTTAAAAATGGATCTTTTGGAGTCACTAAGAACCAGCGACCATGACATCGCTGAGGCACGGCGTAGGCAGACATTTTGTGAGCTGTACTAGCGATATTCCTGGGGATTACATGTATCTGTTCACCAGGAACCATACTTCTTCGTCAGTTTCGGGCTCCTGAGAGAGTAGGTCAGCCTGCCAGATCCGCTGACCCACCTAGTGAAGTGGGCAGCTCTGTCCTCTTTGACACATCCCTTGTCTCCTGATATACTCTGTGCTGCGGGTGGCCCTGCTCCTTCCACTATGTAACTCTTAGTCTGTGGCTTCCTGCTACCTCCATTTCCCCCAATCATGTCACTGTCCCTTGCACATGCAGCCCTGTCCTCACTGACACATCACTCCTCTCCTGATATACTCTGTGCTGCTGTGAGCAATGCTATGACCTGGCCACAGAAAAGAAACCCACTATATATTGTATGTTGCACAGCCTACATACACAGTGTTAGGATAAGCACTCACTACATGACAATAACTGCTTGTCCTCTTAATTTACCAACAGGTGCTGTCCAGACCCACTTCTTCCTTGAGCAATGCTGCTTAGTGAAAATGGGCCACTAGCCAACAGCTTTCGCTGTAACTTGTTCTGCAGAAGGAAGGGGGGTGGGGGTAATTCCTCCTTCCCCAGTCTATCCTAGCTGTAATCTTCTGCAAGATTGTGCTTTCCACTGCGGCTCAGCTCAACGTCACCTCTCCTATAGGCAGAGGTCTACCTCTGCCAGGCCCCAATTTCCTGTAGGGATGAAGCATATTGAAAGTCTTAGTGCTGCGTTTCGTGTCCGTATGGGGAAATTCCTCCCCGCTGTGAGATGAAGCAAGCTGGAAGGTATAAAGGATGCAGAGTGGGCCTCCAGCCTTCCAGATGAACTCCGTGCTCCGTAACATAATGTTTCCCATTCAGGGGCATTGCAGACCCCACAAATGGATGAGTCACCAAAGTGGGTACATTAAGTCTAATCTCTGTGTAACGGAAATGGACTTAAAGAAGAAGCTAGAACAGAAGCCATTAAGCAGAAGAGGTTTTTGAAGGACTTTAGCACTTCCAGTTTTGCAGACCCCTCTCCCAATTTTCCTCAAGATTTGGACATCAGTGGGGGTGTTACGCTGCAGGGGTGTCGAAGGAGAGGAGGGGCCCAATGAGCCTGTGAATCTTGGCTGGGTGTCCGCAGCCATGTTCCTTTTGCAGCTGTCTGCAAGTTAAGCACCATTTGCCAGGCAGGTGTCTCCCCACCTTTTGGCGCTGCTACTGGTTTACTCAACATGACCACCTGGGGTCCTCAGTGGACATGTCATGAAAGGGCCCGTCATAGTGTTGGCAAGTTGGATGGGTATGGATGATCAGCTCTACATTATAAAGGTCTACGTTCATTAGATCAACCACTATTGGTTGACATGCATTAGGTTGACCGGGTCAAAACGTCGACACATTAAACCGTCGACATGAAAAAAAAGTGAGCACAAAAAAAGGCAGACGCAACATTTTCATGTTTTTTTTTGGTGCCGTTTTCGCTGAAAAAGGGCGTAGAACCCCAATTAGTGTACCATGCCCCCTCGCATGGCTCGCTTTGCTTGCCATGCTTCGGTTACTATTCCCAATCGTAGTCCGCGTGGATGGTAAAGTATGAACAAGTTGATTAAAATGGTAAAAAATTTTTTTAAAAAAACTATGTCGACCAGTTGCACCTGCTGACCTTTTGGACATATCGACCTTTGACCATGTTGACCTACTGCATGTCAACCATCAGTGGTCGACCTAATGACGGTCAACCTTTACATGGTTGACCTAGAACCCGGATACCGGTTGGATTATGACCCCATGCTCCTGTAGGTATGATAATGGTTTGAATTCATATTCCCGCTAAAGTTTTGTTAGTATTTTATCAGTCAGGAGACCGCACCCTCTGCCACCACCATGCATGGCGTACCTATGCCAGGTGGTGCTGTCTCTCAGTAGGTGCCGCAGCCATGCCTCCCCGTCCTGGGCTGTTCTCCCACCTCTTGCATCACCTTGCCCATAGACCTTCTTACTCCCCAGATACCACATGAAGCAGAACTAGAGTCACCTTAATTATCTCACTGTTCCCTATTAATGATGCTACAAAAAGCAAAACTAGTCGTAAGTTGGTTTTCTGGGTCCCATATCGGAAAGTGCACGTCCATGTGTTTTCCCAGGACATAAGACATATGGGGTTTATTTATGAAACCTTGTTATTGCAGTGATAAAGTGTAGTTTTAATTATATACTATTAATTACTATGGCTTAGCTGCTGCAGAAAATGTGTAGAGTCCTTTGGAGGGAACCTCCTTCATCTTTAGGGCGAAAGGGCCTTTAGCCCTTTAAAAAAAAAACAAAGACTCTGATATTTCCTGTGGATGATGTAGTATTGCAAATGTAACCTTTGCGCGCTGTATGGGCCTCATTCAGAGGTGGTCGCAGTGGCGTCCCATGCCGCAATGTACCGATAGTGGGCAGGATTTGGTAACTAGACTTGACAGCTCTTGCTGCAATCCTTTAACATTCCATTAAAATGTTACACAATTGACAGATGAAATGAAATGGACCTAGTAGTTACTATCCCGGCGGTCGGCATACAGACGCCGGGATCTCGGCCGACAGGATCCAGTACCCAACCACATTTCACCACAACGAGGATTTGTACTGCCACCGGTACATGTCATTTGACTTTTACAAAGCCTGTATTCCGTCCCTTTGACTATATAATCGATGATGAAATAATGATGAATTTGTAATAAAACATAGGGCCTTCTTATGCCCGCGATATAAAATTGAACATTTACATTACCATTTTTAAATATTTAAAAATAGATTAAAGTCTGTAAAGAACTGGACATATATTTGGCCTCTTCAAGCAGGCGTGCCATTTTGCTGGCAGAGAAGGCGAAGACGGAGGATGCCACCAGAAAGAAGAGACGCTGCTCTAAAATTTAGAAGACAAAAACCAGTCGGCGGCCATATTTTCTCACCAAAAACCAGTCGGTGGCCATATTTTGTCACCAAAAACCAGTCGGCAAAGTCATACACAGTTAACCACTTAAGCCCCACATCTCTTTTACAAACAACATGCAGCTTTCTGCTCCTCATTTAATCACTTGATTATTCCTCACCCTTTTATTTCCTTTTTCTTTTTTCTGTTGAAAGAAAAACGCTATGAGGTGAAAGAACCGCCATCTGCCTCTCAGTCCCCGTAGGCACAGGACCATTGTGCCCATAAGGGTAAATAATTAGAAATAAAGCCTCCTTATATACGAGGGTTAGATGTTTTCCATTTAAACTGCACATTACATTTTAGTGCTTTCCACCAGGGTGATTTTCTGCAGCCGACCAGCATTTGCTGTCAGATCATTATGTGCTCAGAGCGGAGTCTCGTAGCAGAAATATTTTTATGTTAAGCAAAGAACCGACCGGCTGATATATAGCTCTGCTGTGTGATGTATACGCTTCATTAAGTTTGTTAAAGAATACGGAGCGAAAAAGTTCTCATTTGAATTTGTCCTGTAATACCTTGTGATTTAGTTTTGCTGGCTGTTCCAACGCGCTTCGCACAGCTCCGTATGATAGCGTTTCAAGCCTGCCTTGCCTCATATCTCACTCCATTATCTCGCAGTTGCCAAGAGACCATCAAGTGAGATTTTAAACCTGTGTGAGTGAGTTACTGCAGGGTCCAGAATCAGGATAATCACTTCTACAGACAGGTACGGAGGCTGCTGCTACTTCTGTGACAGTGATAGAAGTCCAGGCCTTCAGCCGAACGCCTGAAGTTTCACACTCTCTGATTTACGGGTTAATCATTCGCACTGATGTTGTGGCTCCGGCTCTCCGTTGGCTATATCCAATGTTCCAGATGCAGCGGTGAATCATCTCGGGTTATAGACAGTACAGGATTTGGAACGATTGTCAGAAACCGAGGTTTATTATCTCAGAATATTCCGCCATGTTAGCAGAATGATTTTAAAGGCATACTTAACCTGAAATTCACATTCCACTAGTAAAAGGTTTTTTTTGGGTTTTTTTAAATACATTCCCAAGTATACGGTATACGTAAACATTTCAATTGCCTTGCAGAGTCACAATATATTTTTAGATTTACTATTTCCGCACACTAGCACGTAAAACTCATGTTGATAGATATATATATATATATATATATATATATATCTATCTATTTATATCTCTATATCCGAATGCATGGGAACATTATGGTTCATAGGATGAGGCCTGATCTTTACTTTTTATGAAGGGAGAATAACTGTGCACCTAAATAGAAGACCCGTTTGCACCCTCTCCAGCCCTCTATAATTTTCTCACCCCACAGAATGATTTTCAGTTTCTGCATTGCTCCTATCCTGCCCCTAGCGTGCCACGTACCTCGTTAGGATCACTTTTTCTCCACCCAGCTCCACCTAAACATTTGCTCGTGTGCAAATTGAAGTGTACGAAAGTTCCAAAGCTACATTCTTGCTGTACTTATAGACCGACCATCTTTAATGACCACCTCCCACTGAACAGGACCAATGAAAAGAGAGCATGGTTGGCTTGTCTGGTTAATTATAAATGATCCAGTTAGTTTATATTTATTCTTCTTCTCCTTATAATGCAGTATCTTATCTTGCTGTAAGTTAATGGCAAATAATGGTGCAGTACATAGATATTTACAGAACGGTTGAACTGTCCATCGCCATCCGACAAGCTTGACTTGGGTCTTCCTGTCATTAGGTCCCTGACCCCTTGCTGGGAAGTAGGTGGGATGCTACCGTGAGTCTGTGGCCTTGCCTAAATTCCAGGAACGTAGACAAGTATGCTTTGGACATAGCTATCTATTTAATGGGCAGCCACACTGTACACTTATAATTGGTTCAATGTGTCATACCCCTCCTGATTAATTGTTTCATTAGTTTTTGCTTTTCTATTGTTAACTACACTGAAAAAAAAGGAGAGAGGGGAAAATAAGAAATATCTCCAAGCAGAATCTTATCTCGTTAGGAACTTGGCTTCCCAGCAAATGAGGCAAATGCAAACCAGCTCTATGAGATTAAATGTAATAAAACAGAGATGATGGCTTGTATAAACACAGACAACTCAACGCAGGAGAGGAATTTTATAAGTCTTTTTTTATTTTTTTTCATGTAACCTTTTCATCGCTGAAAAAAAACATGATTAATAGTCACTATGCCATTGAAGACATGACTAAATTATTTTGGGCACCGACAGACAGTGGAGATAGCGAATTCATGGGCTAAACTAATTTTCATGAGAGAGTGCGCACTTGTGCACCAATAGGCTGCTTTCACTCATTTTTATAGCCCACAATTATATAGAACACCCTAATTTTAAACATTTTAAACATAAGAGGTGCTACCATGCTGAGACTTGTAGTACTATGCAGGAAAAAGAAAAATGCAGGTGCAAACTCTAAGCACTAAGAATACTGAATATAAAAATAAAATAATTTGGTTAAACTCTCACAAGTGAAGTTTTTAGCACGTTTGTCCAAAAATTTGGGCCCGTCAACCTTGTTAAGGTAAACTTCCTCAGATGTGTCCTTAACATCCCTAATCCCTAAATGAAGCAGTGGATTGCCTTAGAGTGTACCCCTTAGAGTGTACCCCTGCATTTTGCTTTTTCCTGCATAGTTTACAACTGTGTAAAGGCCTGAATCCAGAGGGCAAATGCTCATTTGCAGTGTCACATGCACAAATATACCAGATTTTATGGGAATTCACGTGTGTGTGAGGATGCTGATGGGAGTAGCTGAGCGAAACGCGCTGTGAATTCAGTGGAACAAAAATGACATTTGCAGGATGGGATTATGTGACAGAACTGATGGGGTGGGTACACTTTAGGGTGGTGGTCCAGTTTTACAGGATGGCACACATCATTTCACTTTCCTAACCAACTTCATTTGTATACCTACTCAGAGGTTGTATGAACACACTTATCCTATCCTTATTGTGATGCATTTCACTCCTTTAACTTAAAATTTGAAGTGTGCTTAGAAAAATGATTTTTTTCAATCAAAATAATGAAAAGCTGATGGAGAGCAAGACTTACTCCAGATTATTCTTTGCAAGTCCAGAAAGTTCTGCAAACCTCTGTGCTTATGCAGATTTGCATGAACCTAGCACTTACACACACTTAGCATAAAGAGGCAGAATGGGAGAAGGATTGCAGTTACACAAACATGTTCTTACTATAAAGAGGTACAGACAGGTAGAAATGTATTTTTCATTACATGAAATGGACAGCTCCTGCTGTACTACAGAGATTTTTTTTATTATTTTTTAAATTGTATTGAAGCCATATTGCAAATATGTACTTTGCAATCAAAATAAACGCGTAGAAATACGGGTGCTTGCAGTTGTTGCAGATTTGCTCATGCATCTGGCACAATAATATAAATTTATTAAGCGGACTTTCCTACATTTGAGTTTCCGAAATCAGAACTCTGCCGCGCCACCCACAAATGGAGGTCTTGACAACACGGCGGCGTTATGGTTAGCATTACTGCCTCATAGAACTATGGTCATGAGTTAAAGTCCCTACCTTGGAGGAGCTTATACCTTTCCCCCATGTTTGCGTGGGTTTCCCCTGGGTGCCCCGATTTTCTCCCACACTACAAAAAAACATGCTGGTCGGTCGTTTAGGTTTCATTTTTGAGAATAGGTACATTGCGTCTTTTCCGGTATAGTGACCGGGCCAGTATCCGGCCCACTATCCACAAACCTACCAAACTGACAGACTCCCAGGGAAGCTACAGTCGACACCGTTGGTGACACAGGTTGCCTAGTAATTTAAGCAGAGCCCTTTATTTGTTCTTTTGGCTGTAGCTACAAGAATTGGTTCTACCAATGAACTTAGGGGGTCGTTCCGAGTTGATCACTCGCTAGCAATTTTTTGCAGTGCTGCGATCAGATAGTCGCCACCTATGGGGGGAGTGTATTTTCGCTTTGCAAGTGTGCAAACGCTTCTGCAGCCAAGCGGTACAAAAACGTTTTTTGCAGTTTCTGAGTAGCTCTGGACTTGCTCAGCCTCTGCGATCACTTCTTCGGTCTTTTTGGTCCCGGAATTGACGTCAGACACCCGCCCTGCAAATGCTTGGACACGCCTGTGTTTTTCCAAACACTCCCAGAAAAACGGTCAGTACAAACGCCCTCTTCCTGTCAATCACCTTGCGATCGGCTGTGCGAATGGATTCTTCGTTAAATCCATCGCTCAGCACCGATCCTTTTTGTACCCGTACGACGCGCCTGCGCATTGCGGTGCATACACATGCGCTGTTTTGCCGAGTTTTGACCTGATCGCAGCGCTGCAAAAAATAGCTAGCGAGCGATCAACTCGGAATGACCCCCTTAGTCATGAAGCAATGAACAGAGGGCACTCAGTTCCACCCCTCAGTCTGAGACAACAGACGATGATGGTTCATGCAGCCGATGTGGGTTTGCTCAATTCTCAGCTATGTCCAGCAACTTTAGCCTTTTTCACAGCATTTTACTCCCTTTACAAATCACTGGCTATACAGTCATCCCATGTACACTAGCATCCCGGAGCTTGCTAAATCTGACCTATCTGCAGCCCCTAAAGAAACCTGTAGAGCAGAACCTCCTACATACAAACTGGGGAAAATTTACATTTTGTGAGTATCCCCAGAAAAGGGCTATTTTAGAAGAATTTCCCATAAAATTGGCCCCTAATGAAGGCAACCCCGCTCCATACGTTTATAAATGTTGCTCCTATCATAAAAACATTTTTTAAGCTCCAATTAACAATGAAATAATATTGCCACTTTAATATTTTATTGCACTCTTAATACAATTTAGTCATAATTTCCCCCTAATATATTAATATTATTAGTATTTCTCCTCATAAGAGATTATCAATGTTATCTGCCTCCTTATTCAATTCAGTGCGTTGTGATTCCTCACGTTCTGATTGGTGCATTAGTTCAAACCGCATGCTTCCCATCTTGTATGTCACAACTGCCTCAGTTTTTTTTTGGTGGGTTTTGTGGAAGTCAGGGCCGTAGAAAGTGGGCACGGGTCACAGTACTGAGGGGGCGTGGCCAGTCTGAAGGAGTCATGTCCGTAGCCCCTGTTAAAAAAAAAAAATGTTTAAAATAATGGTGTCTTCAGCGCCACAAAACAAGGGGGGCGCTGGCAGCACAGAGGGGTCTCGGTGGCCGCACATGGAGATATTTTTCCCATTTAGTACCTGCTGCATCCACAGGATGGCGGGGAGGAGGGATCCTGAGTGCACACGCCACCCGTCATCACGTCCCCTCCTCCCCGACGCTGTACAGGGGCACCAGTGGCCGTACAGGGTGACAATGTCTCCCTTAGCAGCTGGCCTGGGCTGGGCCACTCCAACGGCCCCAAGCCCGAGTAATTAGTACCCAACCCCTCTCCCCTCTTTGCACCACTAGTGGTTTCTAAACATGCTGCATAGTAAATATGGGGTTTATAATGGGAAGAACATAGATGGTGCTTGGGTGTTCTATTGTATTCAAAAGACTGGATTCTCTGCAGATTTCTGGTGGGTTGGGATTCAGTAAATCAGTGGAATGCAGTACCTCCAGTAAACCGCCGAAACTCCCCCAAAATTACCATTTAGTAAACCTTGAGAGTTATATAGTGAAAGCCGCAGGATCTCCCATCAGCACAGAGTAGTGATGCCAGGCTCTTGATACGAGCAGAAACCGGGGTCTGTAACGAAAACCCTCCATCCACCCGGTTTGTTGGTACATTGGCTGTATTCACCTTTGTTTCACATGGAAGTATACACGTAATGCTTCCAGCTGCTTTCCACTCCTCTGTGTGTGATCATATGAAAGGCAGCAGAGACTGGGGGGAGCTTTCGCACGCAACTGAGTTCTGGTGTTACGGCGCCTTCAAGGGTGCACTGCTTTGTAATGCCGTGTTCCCGTTGTGCAGTGGAATGGGTTACTTTGCTGCTTGGTTACACAGATGTAAATTCCTTGTGGCCTGTTAACATGCTAATTCTGTATTATATGGGTTGCCTCATAAACCAGAGGCACTTTGGAAGGCCTTCCTTGCTCTTACAGCATGCCTGAAACATGTGCCTGAGTAAGGGAAAGATCTCTTAACCAGAAACGGCTGATCCTGGGTAGGTGCCTGGAATACAGCTGGTGTACAATCTGCACTCGCTTCTTTGGCTTTGTGCACTCTGCTTACAGCCCTGAAGTCCAATGTTATGTCTACATCAGGTGATTGTGTCAGAGGAATAGGCCATTTAACGTTTCAATATCTTTCCCAGAATTGGCAACGCTCCTCCATTTTCCTGACCTAGGTTTATCTCCCACTGCCACCATCGGGATGTAATGGGCACTGGGGCTAATTCACAGATGTACGCAAAACCAATGGTTTACGTACTGTACAATGTCGGTTGTGTCTATGTTCCCTTCGTGATCAGGACCAGGAAGTGACAGTACGAGAGGGCAGTAGATAACTTCCGCCCTTACAGCACCTAAATCGTGTTTTATCCATTCTCTGTTCATTTGAGGTTATTCAGTTTTATCCTGGCACCATTGTACCCTCGCGGGCTCGCTTCGTTCCCCATGCTTCGGGCTCGGTGTATCGCTCCACTTCGCTCGCCACAGGTTACTTTTCCCAATAGTTTGTGACATGGACCCAGGGGCTTATGGGAAAGGTCCTCTCCACGAAGGGTAACAACGCTACCATGTCCGATGTAAGCTGTACTGCTCATGTGCAGCACCCGTACAACGCATGTGCAGAATGGGTTCTGTGTTGCTAGGCACAGTGCCCCCTCAGCTGTAGCCTGAGGGAGGGTGCGGCAACAGGAAGCGTTTTCCAAAATGGAGACGCATTGCCTCCATTTTTTTGTGGGAGTTATGAGGCCAGTGAATTCCCCCCGGCCATCCTGCGTAACCTGTGGGACTCTGTTCGTGCAGTGTGATCCAGTGCTGCAGCATTAGTATATTACCGCACAGCGGCTTACTCCGATTGACGGAAGTATTTAGGAAAGACCAGTTCCGCTGTGTTTTCTCTATTCCTGATTTCATCGGGCAGGCCTGGGTATTGCAGGTTTGTGCCTAAAAATTTTGGGCGCTGACAATAAGGATCATTTACAAAAATCATAAAACTGCAACACCCTGTAATGTTACTTTTGCTGTTTTCATGGTTAAACACATGACTTGGCGTGACCAGATGTCCACGTCTGTAACTATATGTGTGTGACGTGTACTTTGCATACAGCGCACTTTAGCTGAGAGTGCATCATGCGCTGTGACCCTGATTGGCCGCCCTATTTGTGTTGCAGCACTGTCTGCTGCAGGGCAGCGACGGCGAGTTCCTTGTCCATTGCTGCGCTGTACAGGACTTCCAGGTTGAAGGTGGGCGGTAGTAAGCAGGAGCTGTGTCTTTGATCCGGTGGCTGCAGTGAGTACATGCGGGGGTAGGGGGGGGCGGGCGACACAAACACACTGCACCCCCCGATTGTGTAGGTGCTCTACCTGGCATAATGTATAAGGGGCTCTTACTGTGCTTTAACGTGTCTAAGGGGCTCTTACTGGGCTGTAACGTGTATAAGGGGCTCTTACTGTGCTGTAACGTGTATAAGGGGCGCTTACTGGGCTGTAACGTGTATAAGGGGCGCTTACTGGGCTGTAACGTGTATAAGGGGCTCTTACTGTGCTGTAACGTGTATAAGGGGCGCTTACTGGGCTGTAACGTGTATAAGGGGCTCTTACTGTGCTGTAACGTGTATAAGGGGCGCTTACTGGGCTGTAACGTGTATAAGGGGCTCTTACTGTGCTGTAACGTGTATAAGGGGCGCTTACTGGGCTGTAACGTGTATAAGGGGCTCTTACTGTGCTGTAACGTGTATAAGGGGCGCTTACTGGGCTGTAACGTGTATATGGGGCTCTTACTGGGCTGTAACATGTATAAAGGGCTCTTACTGTGCTGTAACGTGTATAAGGGGCTCTTACTGGGCTGTAACGTGTATAAGGGGCTCTTACTGTGCTGTAACGTGTATAAGGGGCGATTACTGGGCTGTAATGTGTATAAGGGGCTCTTACTGTGCTGCAATGTGTATAAGGGGCTCTTACTGGGCTGTAATAATAATAATAATAATAATAATTTTATTTATATAGCGCTCTTTCTCCAATAGGACTCAAGGCGCTTACCAGATACATAGCATAATATAGTACAGAAAATAATGAAGTACATTTTCATAAAATACGGAAGCATGAAGATACTAAAAGGGACATTATGGAAATGCTTGAGTAAACAGGAAAGTCTTGAGTCTACTTTTGAAGTATTCTATAGTTGGGGTCTCTCGCACTGTGCGTGGATATGAGTTCCATAGAGTCGGAGCCGCATGACTAAAAGCTCGACCCCCAGATGAATTACGGTAGATTCTAGGTACTGCTAAAAGTCCTTCATCTACAGATCGCAGTAATCGAGTGGGGCAGTATGGGGTCAGAAGCTGTTTCAGGTACCTTGGGCCTTGGTCATGTAATGCTTTGAAACTCAGTAAGCCAATCTTGAAGATGATTCGCCATCTTGCAGGCAGCCAGTGAAGGGAGTAGAGGATGGGTGTTATGTGGCTAGAACGGGGCTGGTTGCTTAACAGCCTGGCAGCTGTGTTTTTCACCAGCTGTAAGCGTTGCAATTCTTTTGCTGGTAGATCAAGGTAGAGGGCATTACAGTAGTCTAATCGAGGTGTTACAAATGCATGTATGACCTTTGGCATATCATCTGAGGGAATTAAGTGTTTGATTCTGGCTATGTTCCTCAGGTGAAAGAATGAGGATTTGATTGTGGCTGATATCTGATGTTTAAGTGTCAAGCCACCATCCAGGACAACGCCAAGATTCCGCACACGATCACTGCTCTGTAATTCTGAATCCACAAGTGTAAGTCCAGTAGGTTGGCTATGCTGCAGTCTTGTCCTTTGATGTTGCGGTCGTATCATAAGGACCTCTGTTTTATCCGGGTTCAGTCGCAGCCAACTGGCGCTCATCCACTCCTGTAGTTTAGCTAGACAGCCATTTAGGGTTGCTATTGGGTTATCAGTGCCCGGAGCAAAGGACAAGTACAGTTGTGTATCATCTGCATAGCAGTGGTAGACCAGGCCATGGCGCCTGATTATTTCGCCCAGTGAGAGCATGTATACTGCAAAAAGCATGGGGGATAGTATAGAACCTTGTGGGACACTACATGGCAATGGCACTGGTGGTGATGAGTATAATCCAGACGATACTCTCTGTGACCTGCCTGTGAGAAATGATTTGAACCAACTTAGGACTGTGCCATCCAGACCACAGAAATGTATCAGTCGCTCAATCAGAAGCCCATGGTCCACGGTATCAAATGCTGCCGAGAGATCCAGAAGGATTAATATTGAACAGTCACCTATGTCTTTTGCCATCAAAAGATCATTTAACACACACACCAGGGCTGTTTCAGTGCTATGTCTTCTCCTGAATCCTGATTGAAATGGATCATAAATATCGTGGGTTGTCAGGCGGGTTTCCAGTTGATTTGCAACCACTTTCTCAATAACCTTTCCTAGGAAAGGAAGGTTTGATACCGGTCTGTAGTTAGTCAGTCGGGATCTAAATTAGGTTTTTTAAGAAGCGGTCTAACAATTGCTTCCTTTAGGGGTCCAGGAAAAATGCCTGTCTGCAAAGAGCATTGAACAATTTTTGCAAAGACAGGACCAATTATATCCATACAACCTATTAGAAGCTTGGTTGAGGCTGGGTCCAGATCACAGGTGGTGGGACGCAAAATCAGAGCAATTTCAGCAGTGTCCTTTACATCAACTGTATCAAAGCTGGTCCATGAAGGCAGGTAGCTTATATTGGCAGGCTTTGTAGTTTGGCACTCCTTTGATGGCACTGTGGAGATTCTAGCCCGGATGGTGGATATTTTATCTGCAAAGAAGTTTGCAAACTCGTTGCATCTTGCCTGGGAGAGGGTCTCATCAGTCTGCAGGCATGCTGGCTTGCAAAGCATCTCCACTGTGCGGAAAAGTTGAGCTGGCCTATTGTTTGCTGCTGTGATCTCATTTGACAGGAACTGTGATTTCTTACGAGTGATTGTCGATTGATATTCTACGTTATGCTTTATTAGTTTTATTTTGTCATCCACTAGGTTAGTCTTCCTCCATCGTCTTTCCAGTCTACGCCCCCTTTTCTTGAGCTCACTAACACTGTTGTCGAACCATGGAGCTTGACGTTGTGGTTTACGAGGTCTTAAACGCACAGGGGCGATAATATCAATTGCAGCCATAACATCCCTATTATAATAACGGACTAGAGAACAGGAATCTTCACAGGCACCCAGTATAGCAGAGAGATCCAGATTTGCTGCAAGAGCCTGGGGAGTCCTACCCCTCCTTGGACGATACCTGGTCAACTCCACGGGCAGAGATCTTATTTGAGGGGTTGCAACTGAGAACCAGAGGGAGTAGTGGTCTGACCAGATGACTGGGGTTATTTTTAGGTCAGTGACTTCTAATCCAATCTGAAAGACAAGATCGAGAGTGTGACCACTTTTATGTGTGGCAGAGGGAATGACCTGTAACATGTATAAGGGGCTCTTACTGGGCTATAATGTGTATAAGGGGCTCTTACTGTGCTGCAACATGTATAAGGGGCTCTTACCACCACTGTCATTTGAAAAAACACACTACTGTGCGGTGTAATGTAAATTGGTGCTGTTATGTGGCAATGCCCCTTCCCTGTGAAGCCACGCCCCTATATAATCCTTGGAGAGAGATAAAGTACCCTCCAAACAACTCCTAACTGCCATGTTACAGACTGTATAAAAATTGCACTTAGGAGCTGATTGGTTAGTATTTTATCTCCATCCACTTGCAGTGATTTAATTAAAATAAATAAATAAATACAAATTATTGGGTACATTAATCTGCTTATGTATCCAAAGACATCAGGTAAACCCAGCAGAAACAAATGCCCAACAAAGAGGTGAGATAGCTAAAACTTGCCTGATATTCCGTTAGTCTAGGTTGTCAACCGTTTTACTAAACCACAGGATCTCAAACTCTGTCCTCAGGACCCCACACGGTTCATGTTTCGCAGGTTACCTGTAGATTTTTAAAATGTGGCAGTTGGTGACACACACACAGCAGCTGGCAGGTGATATGGAAAATGTGAACCGTATGGGGTCCTGAGGACCGAGTTTGAGAACCACTGTACTAAACCATTGGCTGTTTGCACAAAACTACTGGCAATTTAGGACCTTTAAACCCACCACACATCAGACCCCAATGCAAGCTGCATTTTAATAATCCATTCCACAGGATGATAAATCCTTTGTTTGGAAGGCAGAATCGCCAGTGATGTGTGGGAAGTTTAATACCGCACACCTTCAACAGGGCCGAAACTAGGGGGGGGCTAGGGGGGCAGGCGACCTGGGCGCCGGATTGGAGGGGGCGCCGAGACCCCCTAACACCCTCTATGCGCCAGTGCCGTTTCTTGAAACCCCCTTCTCCCTCCTCGCGAGTGCCCAGCTCGGGGGGCGGGGTTTCGCGGAATGACGCGTTTGCGTCGTGACGTCACGACGCAAACGCGTCATTCCACGAAACCCCGCCCCCCGAGCTGGGCACTCGCGAGGAGGGAGAAGGGGGAGCCGCGCAGACGAGGAGGGAGAGGCGGCTGAAGAGCAGCGAGAACCGCTTCAAATGTAAGTCAGCCCCTCTCCCTCCCTCTCTCTCTCTCTCTCTCTCTCTCTCTCTCTCTCTCTCTCTCTCTCTCTCCCTCCCTCTCCCCACACCTGCCGGAATGTGTAAAATGGGGACCTGTGCCTGCCGCAATGTGTAAAATGGGGACACTTTTCTTTTTCATCCACTAGGGGTCACTGGAGTACTCTTGGGATATGGATGGCTTCCACCGGAAGAAGGCACTGAATAAATTAATTTTTGAGACTACTCCTCCCCTCCATATCCTCGAGCACTTCAGTGTTTTTTCTGTGCTCGACACAGTTAGAAGGCATAGTGGAGCTCGTCCACAAAGTATTGGAATTTTTTCTAAGTTTTTTTTTTTTTTTTTCCTTTCAAGGATTTCCACGTCCTTTCCCCCCTTCTAACAGGCGTGGGTCAGGGACAGTGGAAGCGGCTGAGAACAGCCGTGAGTGTCGGACCTCTCTGTAAAGAGCTCCCTCACTCCACCTGCAGGCTGCCTGCAAAAAGCTGGACGGAGCTTGGATGAGAAGCCCCGTCATAGACTTTTGTTACGGTCCAGGTATGTTGGGTAGGGGCGGTCAGCTTATGCTGCCGCCCCACTGTTGGGGATTGTATTGGGCATGTTTCACTCACTAACGACCGCTGCCCGGAGCGCGTGTGCATAGGCCGCTTCACGGCTCTATGCAGCGCGCTCTCACTCTCCGCCGCTCCCAGCATCTTAAGTTACCTAGCAGACCGCTGCTCCCTGCGCCGCAGCAGCCGATATGTTCCCCGCTGCCTGGCTACACAGGAGGCCACTCCACTCTATGCTGTGTGTGGCGGGCCGGGAGCGCGTGTGCATAGGCCGCTCCACGGCTCTATGCAGTACGCTCTCTGCTCCCGCTGACCGCCCGCAGCAGCCGAGGAGTTCCCCGCTGCCTTGGCATACAGGTACAGGCCGCTCACACGGCCCTATGCAAAGTTCCGCAGGCCCCGACCCGGTGCTGTACACGGAGGTCGTGGGGGTGGGGGGAGACATTAGCAGTATTGGCAGTGTTAAGCTTTGTAGAAAAACTTGGTACTTAACATGTTTAATGTTCTCCTGTCTGTTCCAGGATTCCTATATTACATCTCGGCTTAAGAGTGGTACTAGGGGAATTTGGGGGTCAGTTTTCTTATTGCTGGCAGGCACTGCACTTGCCTGATATATACAAGGAACTTTGGTGTTATTACTGAGTCGTGCAGACTGTCTGTGTGTAGTTTGTATTGTCTGTCTTTATAATGAGTAAGACACCAGCAAAATCTAAGAAACATTTTTCATGTCATGTCTGTAAGAGTGTGTTGCCTGATGGATCCACCACATGTACAGCATGTGTTGTTAATACAGCCACAAATACGATTTCCACAGAAGTAAAGCCAGCATCTCTGGACCCTCCATGGGCTTTACTTGCAGATGTATTAGTTGGTTTACAATCAGAGCTGGCCGCCTCTCGTGAAGAAAGAGAGGCGGCAAGATCTGAGTTTAAAATGAGACCATTTGAGTTACCAGGGGAGTCTCAATCTGGTCAGAGGTCCACCTTGAGTGGAAAAGATAAGTTTCCTTTTCCTAATAATTTTCCAGTCTCTGGGATACTAGACCTCACTGAACATGAGTATGAGGAGGGCGAAATAGACCAACAGTCAGATAGTGACGATTTTGACAGCCCAGGTATTGATAATCTCATCAGAGCAGTACGTCAGTCGCTGGAGTTTACGGAAACTGAGGAGCCCCTGACGAATGATGAGGTAGTCTTTACTAAACGACAGAGATCTCCGATGTGTTTCCCTATTTCGGAATCTCTTAATAAAATGTTACTGGAAACACGGAAGAATCCGGATAAACGGTTTTCTATACCTCGTAGATTTAAATCGAGTTACCCGTTTCCAGAGTCCATGACAGCTACATGGGAGAACCCACCATCGGTGGATTCATCCGTATCTAAACTTACAAGGAAGTTAACCATACCAGTACCAACTGCTACTACGCTTAAAGACCCTGCAGATCGTAAAATAGAGGCTATGCTAAGGTCCATGTATACAGCAGCTGGAGTGCTGCTGAGACCTGGGTTGGTTGGCATTTGGGTTACTAAAGCATTAATGGTATGGATAAAAGAGCTCAAGTCGGCTCTGCAAGATGACCATCTTATACTTCTCGCGGATCAAATCTGGGAAGCTGCTGAATATCTATGTACAGCTTCTACTGACGTCTGTCAGCTTACTTCTCGCCTGTCCTCATCGCTAGTCATAGTTCGACGAGCACTTTGGCTGCGTTCTTGGCAGGCGGAGACGGAGGTTAAAAAAGGTATAGAGGCATTGCCTTATGATGGCGAGAAGCTTTTCGGTCCTGAATTGGACAAATGGATTTCTGAGGCTACTGGAGGAAAGTCTGTGTTTCTTCCGTCGCCTACAACTATACCTAAACGGAAATATTCTGGTCCGGCGTTCAAATCCTTTAGAACTCAGCCCTTTCGTGGGCAGGGCACAGGAGCAGTCACGCCTGGTAGAAGAGGTCGGGGACGTAGTGCCCGACAATCCAATGCACGTCGTCAAGACACTAAGACCACTAACAAACCAGTGGCATGACGGGCTCCCAGCCCATCTCGGATCTCCAATTGTGGGAGCACGCCTTCAGAGCTTTCAGGGGGCGTGGCTGCAGACGTCCACAGATGGGTGGATCCGCAATTTAGTATTAGAGGGTTACAAAATAGAGTTCGATTATCTTCCGACAGGAAGATTTTTCACGACAGGACTGCCTGTGTCGGACGACAAGAAAGCAGTTCTGCAGGTTGCCATTCAGTCTCTGCTGAATGCTGCAGTTGTAATTCCGGTCCCCGTGCAGGAACAGGGGCAGGGTTATTATTCCAGTCTGTTTCTGGTACCAAAACCAGATGGCTCAGTCAGGCCAATATTGAACCTAAAAGGTCTCAATCATTACGTCACTTACCACAGATTCAAGATGGAATCTCTCAGGTCAGTAATTGCAGGGTTAGAGCCACAGGAATTCATGATTGCACTGGATCTCAAAGATGCGTACTTACACATTCCGATTTGGCCACCTCACCAGAGTTTCTTAAGGTTTGCAATAAGGCGAGACCATTACCAGTTTCAGGCTCTGCCGTTTGGCCTCTCATCAGCGCCTCGGGTATTCACCAAGGTAATGTCCGTGATGATAGCTCATCTCAGGTCCCTAGGAGTAATAATTGTTCCGTATTTGGACGATCTACTCATAAAGGCTCCGTCTCAACAATTGCTTCTCCAGCATGCTTTGCTAACGTACAATGTACTAGTTCAGCACGGTTGGATAGTCAGTTTAAAGAAATCACATCTAATTCCGTGTCAACGACTTCAATTCCTAGGGATGATTCTCGATACAGTAAATCAAAAGGTTTACCTGCCACAACAGAAAGTACAGGTCATTCGTCATCTGGTGCAATTAGTGCTCAAGCCACGCACAGTCTCAGTACATTTGTGCATTCGCCTTTTAGGCACAATGGTGGCGGCTTTCGAAGCACTTCAGTTCGGAAGATTTCACTCACGTCCGTTTCAACTGGAGGTGTTAGCGCAATGGTCGGGATCACATCTGCAGATGCACCACAGGGTGAGATTGTCGCCACAAGTCAGGGTGTCTCTTCTCTGGTGGTTAAAAATACACAATCTATCTGCAGGGAGACGATTCGGCGTCGTGAATTGGATAATTCTGTCAACAGACGCAAGTCTCAGAGGTTGGGGAGCTGTAGTTCAGAGTTATCGGCTCCAGGGCCTCTGGGCAGATCACGAAAGATCGCTATCCATAAATGTTCTGGAACTCAGGGCGATTTACAATGCTCTAAGACAAGCAGTGTACATGTTTCGTTTTCAGACTGTTCAGGTGCAGTCAGACAATGCGACGGCAGTCGCATACATAAACAAACAAGGAGGAACGAGAAGCCGCATGGCAATGCGGGAAGTAGCTCGGATCCTCAGATGGGCCGAATATCACCAGGTGATATTGTCGGCAGTGTTCATTCCGGGAGTGGACAACTGGGAGGCAGATTTTCTCAGTCGTCGGGATTTTCATCCAGGAGAGTGGGCATTAAATCCAGAAGTGTTTCAGATGTTGATCCAGAGGTGGGGTTACCCTCAGGTGGATCTGATGGCATCCCGCCACAATCATCAGGTGTCACGATATGTGTCCAGAACAAGAGATCCAAGGGCAGTGGCGGTGGATGCTCTCACAGCCGCGTGGCCGTACAGCCTCGTGTATCTGTTTCCACCGTTTCCGCTGCTCCCGCTGTTGCTAAAACGGATCAAGAGAGGGTCCGTCACAGTCATACTAATAGCGCCTCATTGGCCTCGGAGAACTTGGTTCTCGGATCTCCTCGGTTTACTCGCAGACGATCCGTGGCCACTCCCACTACGTCCGGACCTGTTACAACAAGGTCCGTTCCTTTACCCCGATTTAGCGCGGCTGCGTTTGACGGGGTGGCTGTTGAAAAGGCCATCTTGAGAAGAGAGGGCATTCCGGAGTCTGTTATACCAACCATGGTACGAGCTAGGAAGCCGGTTACGGCAGCTCATTATTACAGAATCTGGCGTACTTATATAGGTTGGTGTGAAGCTCGGAAGTTTCCGACATCATCTTTTAATTTATCCCGTCTTTTGTTATTTTTACAGATGGGGTTAGATGGAGGACTACGTCTTTCCACACTAAAGGTGCAGGTATCTGCGTTGTCAATTTACTTTCAAAGGAAATTGGCCTCGTTGCCGTCAATACATACGTTTCTACAGGGTGTAATGAGGATACAGCCTCCTTTCATTCCACCTACAGCACCATGGGACTTGAATCTGGTTTTAGATTTCTTACAGTCCGATTACTTTGAACCCTTACAACAAGTGGATATTAAATTTCTCACTTGGAAAACGATTTTTCTTTTAGCCTTAGCTTCGGCTAAGCGTGTTTCAGATCTGGGTGCCTTGTCGTGCAAGTCACCGTATTTAGTTTTTCATGATGACAGAGCGGAACTTCGGACGAATCCCGCTTTTCTACCAAAGGTAGTGTCGTCTTTTCACATCAATCAACCAATAGTAGTTCCGGTATTAACAGAGAATGCTGAAACGTTGGATGTGGTTCGCGCATTACGCGTCTATGTATCCCGAACGTCTACGGTTCGTAAGACGGATACGTTGTTTGTTCTCTATGATGCGGCTAAGAGGGGTTGGCCAGCCTCTAAGCAGACCTTATCCAGATGGATCAAACTGACCATACGTCAGGCTTACCTTCATGCTAGGTTACAGCCACCTACATCAGTAACAGCTCATTCCACACGTTCTGTGGGAACGTCATGGGCAGCGAGTCGTGGGGCTTCTACGACACAGCTTTGCCGTGCGGCTACTTGGTCTTCAGTGCACACGTTTGTGCGCTTTTACAAGTTTGATACGTTCGCGGCATCAGCATCTAGCTTTGGCCGTTTAGTGTTACAAGTGCCAAACAGCTCTCCCGCCACGGAGGAAACTTTGGTACATCCCAAGAGTACTCCAGTGACCCCTAGTGGATGAAAAAGAAAATAGGATTTTGGTACTTACCAGGTAAATCCTTTTCTTTGAATCCATAGGGGGCACTGGACGCCCACCCAGAGCAGTTTATCTGTTTTAGGAAGTTCAGTGGTTCTTATGGTAACACACTTTCACGACTGGTTTAAATTTAACAAAGGTTAATCAGTTAGGGTGTCAACTGTTTAGTTGTCTGTTACGTTTTGTGTCAACTTTATTGTTGTCCGTGAGATTATAGGTAATTCTCCTTTTGTCAATCTCTCTATCGATCCTGTTCGGCTCAGTAAAAAACACTGAAGTGCTCGAGGATATGGAGGGGAGGAGTAGTCTCAAAAATTAATTTATTCAGTGCCTTCTTCCGGTGGAAGCCGTCCATATCCCAAGAGTACTCCAGTGCCCCCTATGGATTAAAAGAAAAGGATTTACCTGGTAAGTACCAAAATCCTATTTTTCCTGCCGCAATGTGTAAAATGGGGACACTTTTTCCTGCCGCAATGTGTAAAATGGGGACACTTTTTCCTGCCGCAATGTGTAAAATAGGGACACTTTTTCCTGCCGCAATGTGTAAAATGGGGACACGTGCCTGCCGCAATGTGTAAAATGGGGACACTTTTTCCTGCCGCAATGTGTAAAATGGGGACACTTTTTCCTGCCGCAATGTGTAAAATAGGGACACTTTTTCCTGCCGCAATGTGTAAAATGGGGACACGTGCCTGCCGCAATGTGTAAAATGGGGACACTTTTTCCTGCCGCAATGTGTAAAATAGGGACACTTTTTCCTGCCGCAATGTGTAAAATGGGGACACTTTTTCGACCGCAATGTGTAAAATGGGGACACTTTTTCCTGCCGCAATGTGTAAAATGGGGACACTTTTTCCTGCCGCAATGTGTAAAATGGGGACACTTTTTCCTGCCGCAATGTGTAAAATGGGGACACGTGCCTGCCGCAATGTGTAAAATGGGGACACTTTTTCCTGGATATAAAATTTATGTTAGAAAAGGCAATTTTTCAGGTAAAAAAGTTCTGAAAGATATATATATATATACATATATATATATACATATATATATATATATATATATATATATATATATAATATTTTTATTAATTTATTTATTTATTTTAAATTGTTTATTTTTTTTATTTAGTTATTGTAAAAAAAAAATCTTTTTTGTTTGGGGGGGGGGGGGGGTGTCAAATGACTACCTTGCGCCGGGTGACAAAAACCCTAGTTTCGGCCCTGCCTTCAATATCTGTACAGGTCTCCACCTATCTGCTCGGTTTCATTAATGTCTTCTTTCTAGGAACGTTTCTATTTTTCTTCATTTCATAGCAGTTACAGCCATTGCACAGTCCATACATCTTTAGAAAAACAGACTTGCTGTATAAACATAGAGCGGATGCATTTTACAGAAATCATTATTTTATGCATTAAATCAGCATATTTTTCTAACAATATATATTAAACATTCCTTATTCCCCCAGTAACGATCCAACACTTTACTGCTAGGCAAACAAAGCTTCCAGAAGAGTTATGTCCCCACCGTTATCATGTCTGCCAACCAAATCCAGCTCCGTCTGGAGATTTATTTTTCAATGTTACGGCCAACGCGTTTCATTGTATTTGCTTGATGTTGCTCCTTCCTCTTTCCAGAAGGGATTTACGTGGAAAATTAGTAGGAGGCCACAAGAAGTCCAAGGGTCTGTTGCCAAAGTGGACAGAGGTGGGGATTTTAGGCACCATGCTGACGTCAAGCCAGTGGTGCCGATTTTTAATTTTGATTTCACATAAAAGTCTACAAATCTCTGCCTGCCACAGACAGTCTGTTACTGTGTTAGGATTAACGCCAATTCCATCTAGTTTAGGATTGTCTCTTTGCACTTTCTTTCAAATATTGCAAAATGAAATAAACAGCCAGTGATAAAGCAGTGATAAGTGCAAGGCGATAACGCACCAGCCAATCAGCTCCAATACGTAAATTGACAGGAGCTGATTGGCTGGTGCATCACCTTTCACTTAGCACTGCTTTGTAACTTCTCCAGGCTTAATAAATCACTGACTACTAAAGCAGAAAGAGCTAGATTTTCTATTAGTCTATGGTGCGCATGTGAAGGTGTACTGTATTTACTAAAATGGAACCAACTAGAGTTGGTTGAACCCCCTCGATTTGTTTATCTCTAACCTTCTAAGCAAACTGGGTACCTCCAATATTCCATGTAGAAAAAACATACTTTCTCTATTATTTATTATTATGACCAGTTATTTATATAGCGCACACATATTCCGCAGCGCTTTACGGAGAATATTTAGCCATTCACATCAGTCCCTGCTCCAGTGGAGCTTACAATCTATATTCCCTATCACATGTACACGCACACACATTCACACTAGTGTTAAGTTTGTTGGTAGCCTATTAACCTACCAGTATATTTTGGGATTGTGGGAGGAAACCGGAGTACCCAGAGGAAACCCACGTAAGTACGGGGAGAATATACAAACTCCACACAGTTGGGGCCATGGTGGGAATCGAACCCATGATCTCAGTGCTGTGAGGCAGTAATGCTAACCATTACACCATCCGTACTGCTCTATGTGCATCAGTCTCTATTGTAATGGTATAAACCCAGCCCAATCCTTTACCTGAATATGTTTTGCTCTGCTAAATTAATCAGGCATACTCGCAATGTTCTTCTGAGGCCCAAACCTGTCCAAAGTACATTTCTTCACCTCAATCCATTTTTTTCAGCTTGGAAATCCTTCCGGAAAGTTTGCCACAGGGCGCGTTGATTCTAACGTTTCTCCAGCCACCTTCCAGGAGTCTTCCGGACTCAACAGAGACCAGAAAACGCAGATGTGGCGTCATCTCTGCCAGGTTCCGAGGCAGTACTATCACTCATCAGAGCTGCCCAGGGGTCCTGTACTTCTCCATGAAATATCATTAGTCTGCATCCACCAGCGTGACACCAATTCCATGCGGTTATAAGAAACATATGCTGAACACCCATGATGATCTGGATTTATTCAAAGTAAAAGGCACAGACAATATTAATATCCTTGTTAGCAATTAAGGATTCCGAAGAAACGTTTTATTTACTTCCAGTGACACGGGCTGTAAATTCATGTCTTGGGCTGAGCCGAGTTTGTTAATGTTTTATGTACACGGAGAACAAAGTTATGCCCCCAGACATGGATTAAAGGCCTAGTGTGATCTGGGAATTAAAGTATGTGAGACACAGCTGAGAATACTCCCAAACAACGGAACTATAGTAAAATGAAACAGAACTTATATACAAAGGAAAGTAATGTAACCACCCCCCGGCTTGTTCCACTGCTTAGTGGCTAATACACAGAGTGATCTGGCCTTTCACCCAGGCCACCCAGCGGCCAAATCTGAGAGGTCCATCCTTTCAGCGGGATGTAGTCACGTGACCCCTACATCCCGCCCCCTGACAATCCTGACAGTCGACATGCCGGGTAGCAGGGACTATTGGCGAGCCCAGAGAGCCCGCAAGGATCTTGTTGCGCTCGCCCCCGCCGGCATTCCGCGGTCATGATCCCGACAGAGTAATGCTGACCACCGGTCACGCATAACCATCCCCTTTTTCAGCACTTCGGGATAGATGCTCTGTACACAGCGGTTGTGCTTAAATTATGTAGATGCAGCAGGAAGCATCTTGTGTAGAAAAATGCCCACTGCAGGCTTTTTGTGATCCACTACTGCGTCTGAAGGGGCAGCATCAGATCCCTCTGCATGACCATTGATCATCTGAGTAACCCTCAGGTTATTCAGGATGGCCGGTGTTTTCACGCAGCTGGGGCCAGTGAAGCTGTGCCAGAAGACGCAGACACTGGCCTCGGTATGCCTCGAAAATGGAGCCGACGCACCCCTGTTTTCTAGATTGTTGCCCATCGCCTCCCCATCCATATCCCAAAATGGCTGCAGCATGTCGGTCATTCTGTGGATTAGGGGGCACTGCATGCAGCATCTGCGCATGCGCAGATTTCACGCCATCGGAGATGTACGTAAACCATTGGGTTTGTGTCTCTTGTGTTTTGTGTGTGCAAAGTTGCATGTGCTCAAACCACTTGGTGAAGAAGCTGGACCAGTCCGAAGCAAGTAGGTCTTCTACATGCTGGATGAAGATCTCCACTGCAGCTTCCGGTGACTCAAAATGAATCACACGCATCTTGCACTTGATTTGTGGGAACACAAAGTAATTGCAGGGTGCCAGGTCTGGATGACCAAACTCCTGTATGTTCTCATGGCCCAGAAAATTCACCACTTTCCTGGACTTGTGATCAGGTGCATTGTCATGATGGGGAAAGGGTAACCTGAGCTTGAGTTCTTGGACGGTGCTTGTGGCAGGCATTGGTTGGCGTACCAGTCTCCAGTGATGTTGTGCTGCTGCATGAGTGGTACGATAGCTACGTGACCAATCTTGGCCACAAAAACAGCCACCATTTGCTTGGCCACTCTGAGCTCACCTCAGAACTTCTGTGGTTGGGTGCCTCCAACTGGGGTTCACTGGGCCGACTGTTTGGTCTCTGGGTCGAAACTGTAGATGCAGGATTCATTGCCACTGATGATCTCCCAGAGTTTGAACAACCGCCATCAAACTTGGCCAGCATTTTGAGGCACCATGTCACTTGAGCCTCCTCCTGCTTTCAAGCTTTTTGTAGCATATCAAGCGGAGAGAGCCTGATGAGATGCCTATCTACTTCTTTATCTTGGGCGTTATAGCAGCAGTGTTGTCCTTTGTGATGGTGGACACAGGTCGGCCGCAGCGCTCCTCATCTTCCAGAAACCATCGCCCGCGATTAAAATTCTGCAAACCACTCAAACACAGTAATGCGGGAACAGTGCTTCCTCCCCAAAAGCAGCTTGCAGTTAGTAAAACCTCTCCTGCTGTCGCAGACCACTCCTGTAGTCGTGGAAGCACATGGCTCTCCAGTGGCCTCTGCTGAGCTCCATGATGAGCTCGTGAAGTAAGTGAACATGCTGACTACTTCTGTGTGCAGTGCTACTTATATACGGTTCTGTGCCATCACATTCCACAATAACTTTAGTGATTACAGTCCACACCCAGAAAGATTGTGTCTACTCTACCTACTGCACATCTGGAAACCTACTTGCACACCCCTCGTATGCCCCAAAATGTGGAACGAAGCAAATATTCTACACAAGTTTTGAAAAGTTTACTTACTATTAGACCACGTTTGGCCGCATTTCTCAGATGCATCAAGCTCCAGAATGCAGTACTTTCCAGAGCTTGGACCCAGTAGCCTTATAGAAGCCTATGGGCTTCTTTTCACAACATGCACTGAGAGGGATCCAAACATCCCTCCCAGTGTCCCCTGTGGCCTGTGCATCACGCAACACATATGCGCAGGAAGACTCCTGGGTCATAAACATGGAAGTCCTATCATCGCAAAAGACAGCTCACCTTTGCGCTCTTTTTCAAGCATACAGTATTACTGAACACTTCTATTGCTTGCAATGGGTGGTGGTATGCATTGCATGAAGTGGTGCAAGTAGAAAAAAAATCTTAGCGGTACTGTGTGCACGCGTGCCAAAAATGGGTGTGGCCACATGAGGCGTGGCCAATGAGAATGGGGGGGGCGTGATACACATGACCCCAATAGTGCAGTGCCAGATACACACATGTCCCCAATAGTGCCAGATACACATATGTCCCCAATAGTGCCAGATATGCCCCCACGGTGCCAGATACACCTATGCCCCCACGGTGCATAGATATGCACCCACAGTGCCAGATATGCCCCCACGTTGCCAAATACACATGCCCCCACAGTGCCAGATATGCCCCCACGTTGCCAAATACACATGCCCCCACAGTGCCAGATATGCCCCCACGTTGCCAAATACACATGCCCCCACAGTGCCATATATTCACCCAGCAGAGCAACTCACCATTGTCGTTGCTGCTGTCTGGGGCCGGCTGTGCAGTGTGACTGTCGGGGAGAGGAGAGCGCAGCACGCGCCTCTCCTGCCCCTCTCCTACCTGCTCAGTCTGATCTCCTCTCCTCCTGCTGTGCGTCGGCGTCCTGTATCTTCGCTCTGGCGCCAGTCCGTGAGTCAATCAGAGCTCGCGGTGGTGGCTCCTGATTGGCCGCTGGTCCGCGAGCTCTGATTGGCTCACAAACCGTTCCAGATTTAAGATACAGGACGCAGGAGGAGGAGAGACAGTCTGTTACCGGAGTCACTGGGCAGGCAGGAGTGGAGGCGCATGCTGGGGCTATCCTCTCTCCGACACCCGGCGGTACTGCGTACCAGCTGGGATTTTCTTATTGGTACGCAGTACTGCCACACTTGCAGCACTGATTGCATGCAAAATGAGATGCTTCATGCATCCTGCCTCGGGTCTGGGATAAGATACCTGACTGGCAAAAGTGGGCACTTTTTCACTTTATTGTTGGGGCGTGAGGGAAGGGCCAAGGTAGCCTGTGAACATCTCAGATATTCCTCTTTGTCATCTCTTAAAACGCCCAGTGGAGGGTGGGAATATCTGACTGAGAAGTGAGATAACTTGTTCAGTCTTGCCTCCAAGAATCAGCGGCAAACGCAGGATTTCTAGAGGGGGTTTTCCAAATGTAATCCACAATCTCCCGCTCCTGCATAACATTGGAGCAAGTGCAGAAGTCTTATGGAGCGGTAGAAGAACCTAGTACAGACCCTGAAAATATATGTACACATTAGCCTTTTTATACACTCGATAGTGTATGGAATACAGTATTAATAATAGTAAAGACGGTCTATACTATAGGCTGTATAAACCATATTTAACAACATATATAACGTAAGTGATCAGGGAAAGGTTAAACATCCCATAATAAATATAGATAAGAAAATATACAAACATATTTAGTAGGAGAGAGAACTGCACTTTCTAATCAGACATTCTCCCATTTTATGGTAAGGCGCCTGTCTCTTCTTTCTGTCAGCTACTCTCTGGTCCATTGCACTGATTGAGCACTCAAATCTCCACATACACAGCAAACTAGAAAAAGAAGAAGAAGAAGCTGCTGCTACCACTCTGTCCGCTAAACTGCACGTTGTGCCGGGAGATCTAGTTGTTGTATTATTATGTACGATTGCTTTATGGGCTCTACACACTTAAAGGTATTAGTGAACGGTATGAACGTTCTTGTTCATTAATCAACGAGAACTCATTCATATCGTTCAGTGTGTAGGCACCAACGATGAACACTGCGTGGCCCCGTGCTCGTTTATCGTTGGTATCGGGTCGCTTATGCATGCAGGCCAATATTGACAATCTCGTCCATATTAGCATACACTGCTATGGTTACCCCCCCTTCCGCTGCCGGTTCGGCCATATCCGCCGTCGGTCAGCTCGGCGGCGGGTCGCTAAATGTGTAGGGGGCATAAGTGGTTATAATATAGTGTTCATTCTAGCACCCTGCACCTTTCAAAACCAGTGCAGTTCCTCTTTCCTGCCTGGGGTGTCGCTCTCTGCTCTGGTGCTTCTCAGCACACACAGGTCTGTATCACAGCACTGAGTAACAGATCAGAGTGTGACGCACTACAGCAGAGAGCGACACCCCTGGCAGGAAAGAGGAACTGCGCGGATTTTGAAAGGTGCAGGGTGCTAAAATGAACATTAATCATATGAGCTGCTGATTTCCAGATTTCACACTGTGACTCCAATCCACAAAGAGAAAAGAAAGTTATGTACATATTTGCTAATCGTTATAGGGAAGCTTAAATAGAGATAGGAGATGCAAAGTACCAACCACTCAGCTTCTAGCAGTCATTTTTCAAACACAGCCTGTAACATGAAAGTAGCTGATTAGTACTTTATCTCTCTCAAAGCGTTGATAAGTTCCCCCTTAGTTCTTTAGTTATCAACAATTATTCTGACACTAACTCCCTTATTTATCAAGCAGCGTAAAAAGTGGAGATGTGGACAATTTGGAGAAACTGCCCATGTCAACCAATCAGCTTGTACCTATCATTTTATAGACACTGCTTGACAAATGCCATAGGCAACTTCTCCACCTTTTTCACGGCTTGATACATCTTACTTCAAATGAGTTAAAACTCTTCAAATCAGCTGCAAACTAATCCAGATTGTTCGTATCATTTTTTACTTAAAGTGACCGTTAGATTTCTTACTCCAAAAATTCTATCTTCAGGCAGATACCGTAATACAAACCAGTTATGCTGTAACGTATATAGCTTCTATATAATATGCAGTTCTGTTTCTTGTACTGCTATTTTTATTTTATTTTTATTAATCCCCATGAAGCGGATACTGGAAGGCAGCCAGGTGCTGAATGAAAAAACTCCCCAGAAGCGACTTAGATATTTAACAAGGTTTCATGAGTTGTGAAGTAATGTAAATCTAAGGTATTCGTTGTTTCCTGAGAATTCCGTGGAGTATTATGCGTCCAAACACTTCTGGGTTGACGTTTCTGTCTGACCAGTAACATCTAGAGATGAGAAAATCTGGACCTTTCCCAATGGTTGAGAACAAGGCCACTTGCCAGCTGAAGGCTTTGTCCTTGACCGTAGGTCTGGAGTCTAAGAATCTGAGCCCTGGCTATGGGCTGCACATTTGTATAAGTCGCACTGCGCATGTCCCGCGAGGGGAGGATTTTTTTGCAAAATGAGTACCAGGGAGTGTTTGTTGGAGGTAAGGGAAGTGTCCACTCAAATACAGGCATATAGCGGCCATTCCTTAGTCATGTCGCAGTTTCCGACTGTGATCCTATATGCAGTTACAATGGCTCCAGTGTCTTACTTCCGGCTGACATGCTGTGCGGCCATAGGCTTACTCTGTAAATACGTTCTCTATCCGATGTCTGCACCTACGTACACAAGGGGCGGATCTGAGACAACGTCAGCGGGCGTCTCGTTGCAAATCCCGGAAGCAGCGACATTTGCATATCTTTGCGCAGCCACTGCATACTAAATTGCAGCTGTGATGCCATTTGCATACATCTCTAAATCAGTCACTGATTTCATTGCATGACTCCCAACTGTCATTTCATTGCATGACACCCAGTGTCCCAGTGTGTGTGTGTGTGTGTGTGTGTGTGTGTGTGTGTGTCTGGGTGTGTGTCTGGGTGGGGGGGGGGGGTAGTTGGGAGACCCTCTCATCCGCTGCATGCATCTATTCACCGGGAGAGAGGGAAACGGGGCATATGCCGCCTGCAGCTCTGAGTGCTTGGCATGTCCCACTAGTGGCGAAAAAATGCCTCGTCACCCCCCCCCCCCCTTAATTTCGGAGTGCACCTGTGTCCCTCCTCCCATGTCTAGAAAGTTGGGAGGTATGCATTGTAAGGTCAGTAGATCCAGGTCTAGATGTTCTTTCATTTCGCTTTTAGCCTCTTTTAACTAGTTAGCCTCATGTACAGGAAATGGGGGCAGGGGTCATACTATTACTGACTCATACTATTACTGACTACTGACTCATACTATTACTGACTCATACTATTACGGACTACTGACTCATACTATTACGGACTACTGACTCATACTATTACGGACTACTGACTCATACTATTACGGACTACGGACTCATACTATTACTGACTACGGACTCATACTATTACTGACTACTGACTCATACTATTACTGACTACTGACTCATACTATTACTGACTACTGACTCATACTATTACTGACTCATACTATTACTGACTCATACTATTACTGACTCATACTATTACTGACTCATACTATTACTGACTACTGACTCATACTATTACTGACTACGGACTCATACTATTACGGACTCATACTATTACGGACTCATACTATTACGGACTCATACTATTACGGACTCATACTATTACGGACTCATACTATTACGGACTCATTTGTAGCTGCTGTCCACTATTGAAACACTTGCTATTTAGGCAATCCGTATTCTTCAAGGGGCTTTAGTAGCTACACGTGGCTCTCAGTCTGTGACCAGCATTTGGTAAAGATGTTGGAGGTTAAATCATGACATGAAGAGGCCTATCTAAACAGGAAGAGTATGCGGTTATTAGGTCGACCACTATTGGTCGACATTAATTATGTTGACGTCAACATGGTTCAATGGTCGACGTGACAGGTCGACTTAGGAAATTGTTGGCATTAGTTTTTCACTTTTTGATAAAAAATTTTTTTAAACTTCTTCATACTTTGCGATCCACATGGACCACGATTGGGAATAGTAACCTGTGCCGAGCGCAGCGAGACAACTTGCCCGAAGCATGGCGAGTGACGCGGTGCACTCATTGGGGTTCCCACTGATTTTACGAAAATAAACAACACCAAAAACAGTGAGAAAAATAAATTGAAAAAATCATGTCAACCTTTTTCATGTTGACCCTTTTCAGGTGTCAATCTAGTGCATGTCGACCTAGACAGGGTCAACCCAATGATCCATACTCAACAGGAAGGAAGCCATCTGAACAATGAAGGAACATACACAATTTCTCACTTTGTAGCATCTATGGGGTGTATTCAATTAAGGTCAAAACTGCCGTCTTGTCGAAAAGACGGCAATTTTCAACTTTTTCAGGTTGGAAGGGGCTTTTTATACGACAAGTCGGGGAATTGGACTTGTTGAATAGTACGTGAATCGGTGGTATAGCTGCCGATTCGCGCGCTTCTGAGGGAAACGGGGGCCAAATCCGACAGGTTTTGGCCCTGTTTCCGACCATCTCAGTCCGACTTAAAAAAAAATAAAAATAAAAAAAAGTCGGACTGAGATGAGGGACCTGAGAAAAGGAGAGGGGGGGGGGGGGAGCCGTGGGCAGACGGGGGACAGCTGCGCTACAGCACAGCTTTGCAGGAGGATGTGGCACAGCCGCCGCTCACGGCAGCGTCCACCCGGCTCCAGCAAGTGAGGTCCCGCTTGCTGGAGCCGGGTGGACGCTGCTGTGAGGTCTAGTGGCTGTGACATCCTCCTGCAGCGCTGCTATAGTCGCTTCTGTAGCGCTGCTGTCCCCCATCTGTCGGCGGCTGTCCCCCCGTCTCCCTGCTCCGGTCCCTTATCCCAGTTCGACTTTTTTAAAGTCGAATTGAGACGGTCATTGAATAGCGCTTGTCTGATCCATTCCAACAAATGCATGCCGGAATGGATCCGACCTCAATTGAATATATCTGCACTTACTGTTTAAAATAACAGAACAAGTAATGTCACTGTCAGCAGCTGTGTGCGCCCACATGGAGCGACACTTGAATTGCTCCATTGAAAGCTGTCTAGTGGCCGCCGGTGTGCAAAACACTTGAATCACCCCATAGAGCTGAGGAGCAGCATTAGCCTTTTATTATATAGGATTGCTGTTATTTACTTTTCTAGCTGCTGCAATCCCCCTGTGCTGGCATGGGAGTAATATGGTTGGCGTGGACCCTAAATACACCGATGCAAACTAGACGTACTCTTGTTTGTGGAGCGCGCGGTTCACATTTTCGGACTCCACGTGCTATGGCGCTAAGCATGCAGGATGATGCAGAGTCATAAAATTCCCAGTCAAATACCCACTTGCCGTTGAAAGGGTGTAACGGGGCATAATGGGGTGTTCTCACATTTATTTAATACAAAATATTAATGTACATTATTATATCATTTATTTTTAGAATAATAGCATTACAGAATAAGGTTATAAAAACCCACTTCTGTTCCAAATTACGCCTTCAGACCATGCCGTTAATTACAAAATCGTACGATAGCCAAGCGTGCCGATAGGAATGGTGCACCCGTGGAAATGCCCACAGGTCTGCCTACCGGCGAACATACGCCTTTAGTTCTGCGTACGAAACTGTGGAGCAGTTACTGCCGACATGCACCCGTATCTGCACGAGGCCCGCTGTTTGCGCACAGTGAAGGAGCAGTTGCACAGTCCTCTCCCGTTCCTGCAGACGACGGTGCCTTGGTGGCTCCCCCATCAGAAGCAGGTGAGACAATTTACACTCTCCCTAAATCGTTGGTGCGGCCACACCTGGAATATTGTGTACAGTTTTGGGCACCACACTATAAAAAAAGATATCTTGGAACTCGAAAGGGTTCAGAGGCGAGCCACCAAACTGGTTAAGGGGTTAGAGGCACTGGACTATGAGGAAAGACTTAAAAGGTTAGATAGGTTTACACTGGAAAAGAGGCGATTGAGAGGGGACATTATTAATATTTATAAATACATTAGGTGACAATACAAGGATTAATCAAACGATTTGTTTACAAAAAAAAAAAAACACTACATAGGAAACAAGGACACCCCCTGAGGTTAAAATTTCATACACAACGGAGAAAAGGGTTCTTCACAGTAAGAGCAGTAAGGATTTGGAATTCTCTGCCAGTGAAGGTAGTAATGGTGGATTAAATCAATAAGTCTAAAAATGGATTAGATAAATTCCTAGCGGAAAAAATATCCAGGGATACAGCATTTAATTAACATAAAAAAAATTATAATATAGGTTGAACTCGATGGACATTTGTCTTTTTTCCACCTTAACAACTATGTAACAATGTAACATACAAATGTTAGTCTGCAGCCTTGTGGATGTATGTCCTATGCTTTTGATTACTGTGTATGGAATAATAATAATTTTTCTTACGTCCTAGAGGATGCTGGGGACTCCAAAAGGACCATGGGGTATAGATGGGATCCGCAGGAGCTTGGGCACACTGAAAAGACTTAAACTGGGTGTGAACTGGCTCCTCCCTCTATGCCCCTCCTCCAGACCTCAGTTAGACTTTGTGCCTAGGAGTGACTGTACACACACTAGGGGAGCTCTCCTGAGTTTCTCTTGAAAATGCTTTTGTTAGGTTTTTTATTTTCAGGGAGACCTGCTGGCTACAGGCTCCCTGCAGCGTGGGACTGATGGGAGAGAAGCAGACCTACTTCTTATTTTAAAGGCTCTGCTTCTCGGCTACTGGACACCATTAGCTCCAGAGGGTTCGATCACTTGGTGCGCCTAGCTGCTTGTTCCCGGAGCCGCGCCGTCACCCCCCTCACTGAAGCCAGAAGAAAGAAGTCGGGTGAGTATGAGAAGAACAGAAGACTTCAGGACGGCAGAAGACTTCAGTGACCAGGTACAGCGCAGCGGTAACGCTGCGCTCCATGCTCCCACACATTATCAGGAAAGGCACTCACAGGGTGCAGGGCGCGGGGGGGCGGGGGGGGGGGCGGGCGGGGGGGGGGGGCGCCCTGGGCAGCATGTTACTGAAGTCCGGGGCCGGCAGAAGCCTTTTCGGTGCCTCGGCACCGTTTCTCAGACCCCCGCCGGCATTTTTACATTTTCAAATTTGGCGGGCTGAATCGCGACTGGAAGGGGCGGAGCTTTGTCGCGCGGCTCACAGCGCCATCTTCTCCTCCAACATGCGGCTGAAGGAGACGCTGCCCAGGACCTCCGCAACTCCTCTCACCGTAACGGGGAGCTAATCGGGAGGGGGGGGGGGGGGCGCAGTTGTGGTGCATTTTATTGTGGTTAAGCAGCGCTGGTCACATATATCCCTTGAGGGGATATATGGGCGCTGGGGTGTGAGCTGGCATACTCCCTCTGTGTCCTCTATCTGGGCTTCTTTGTGGGCCTGTCCCCTAGCTGAGACATTCTGTGTGTGTGTCTGTGTGTCGTTACTACGTATCGGCATGTCTGAGGCTGAATGTTATTCACCGGAGGAGGTTATTGGGGGAGTGGATGCGGGTCTAGATTTGGGCCTGTCGGCGCAGCCGACACCTGATTTACTCGCATTGCTCAATACGATTAATACGAATGTGGCTTCTTTATCAAAGAGGTTGGATAAGTCGGAGTCACAGACACAGGTGTGGAAAAAGTCCATGGAGGAGGCTTTGTCCCTGGTACAAACCTCATCGGGGTCGCAAAAGCGTCCGTTTAATCAAGTGGTAGATACTGATACCGACACGGACTCTGATTCCGACGTCCATTTCACTGAGGCTGCGTTACATCCACGATTAGTTAAGAGTATTCAATACATGATTGTGGCTATAAAAGATGTTTTACACATTTCTGATGAACCTGCGGTGCAGGAAACAAGGATTTGCTTGGTCAAGGGAAAAAAACCTGAGGTGAAGTTTCCCCCCTCTCATGAAATGAATACTCTTTGTGAGAAAGCTTGGGAGTCGCCGGACAAGAGGTGTCAGATTCCCAAGAGGATTTACATGGCGTATCCTTTCCCCTCTGATGACAGGGAAAAATGGGAGTCGTCTTCAAATGTTGACAAAGCTCTATCTCGTTTGTCTAAGAAAGTGGCGCTTCCGTCTCCTGACACGGCAGCTCTCAAGGATCCGGCGGATCTCAAGCTCTGAAGTCCATTTTCGCTAATACGGGTGCATTGCTCAGACCTGCTGTGGCGTCGGTATGGGTGAGTAGTGCTATTGCTAAATGGGCTGAGAATTTAGCTAATGATATGGATACACTTGATAAAGATAATGTTCTTTTGACTCTTGGTTATATCAAGGACGCTGCAGATTACCTGAAGGATGCTGCGAGGGATGTTTGTCTCTTGGGATCAAGAGCCAATGCCATGTCCATATCGGCCAGGAGGGCGTTGTGGATACATCAATGGAATGCTGATGCCGACTCCAAGAGGGCTATGGAAGCTTTACCCTTCAAAGGTACTGTCTTGTTTGGGGACGGCTTGGCTGACCTGGTCTCTACCGCGACTGCGGGTAAGTCCTCTTTTCTTCCATATGTTCCCACACAACAGAAAAAGGCACCACATCAGCAGATCCAGTCCTTTCATCCCAATAAATACAGGCGAGGAAAAGGTTCGTCCTTCCTCGCTTCAAAGGGTAGAGGAAGGGGAAGGAAGTCGCCTGCCGTGTCAGGCGCCCAGGACCAAAAGTCCTCCCCTGCCTCTACCAAGTCCACCGCATGACGCTGGGGCTTCCCTGGGGGAGTCCGGACCAGTGGGGGGCCGTCTGCGAATCTTCAGTCAGGTCTGGCTTCAATCAGACCTGGATCCTTGGGTCCTAGAGATTGTGTCTCAGGGATACAAGCTGGAGTTTCGGGAGGTGCCCCCTCACCGGTTTTTCATTTCGGCTTTACCAGTGTCTCTTCCGGAAAGGGAGGTGGTGCTGGCAGCGATACAAAAATTGTGTCAACAGAGGGTCATTGTTCCCGTTCCCCAGTCCCAACGGGGGGAGGGGTTCTACTCGAGCGTCTTTGTTGTGCCGAAACCGGACGGTTCGGTCAGACCGATTCTGAATCTAAAATCCCTCAATCCGTACTTGAAGGTTTTCAAGTTCAAGATGGAATCCCTTCGAGCGGTGATTGCCAGCCTGGAAGGGGGGGATTTTATGGCGTCAGTCGACATAAAGGATGCCTACTTACACGTCCCGATATATCATTCGCATCAGGCCTTCCTCAGGTTTGCGATACAGGATTCTCATTACCAATTTCAGACGTTGCCGTTTGGGCTTTCCACGGCCTCGAGGATTTTCACCAAGGTCTTGGCAGAAATGATGGTTCTCCTTCACAAGCAAGGGGTTACAATTATCCCGTACTTGGACGATCTCCTGATAAAGGCGAGGTCCAGGGAACGGTTACTGAGAAGTGTAAATTTGTCGCTGTCGGTTCTGCGACAGCACGGTTGGGTGCTCAATTTGCCAAAATCTTAGTTGATTCCGACCACTCGGCTGCCTTTTCTGGGCATGATACTGGACACGGAATTACGGAGAGTATTTCTTCCAGAAGAAAAAGCTCTGGAACTGCAGACGATGGTCAGGGAACTTCTGAGGCCAACGAGTGTCAATCCATCACTGTACTCACATTCTGGGGAAGATGGTTGCGGCGTACGAAGCAATTCCGTTCGGCAGGTTTCATGCCCGGGTGTTTCAGTGGGACTTGCTGAGCAAATGGTCCGGGTCTCACCTGCACATGCACCGGAAGAGAAGTCTATCTCCCAGAGCCAGAATTTCTCTCCTGTGGTGGCTACAAAGTTCTCACCTCCTAGGGGGACGCCGGTTCGGTATCCAGGATTGGGTACTTCTGACAACAGATGCAAGTCTCCGGGGCTGGGGCGCAGTCACACAAGGAAGAAACTTCCAGGGGAAATGGTCACTCCAGGAAGCTTGTCTCCACATAAATGTTCTCGAGTTAAGAGCCATTTACAACGGCCTGCAACTAGCAAGAAGCCTTCTTCAGGGTCGACCTGTCCTGGTACAGTCAGACAACATCACAACGGTGGCACATATAAACAGTCAAGGCGGAGCAAGGAGCAGAGCGGCAATATGCGGAGGCCACAAGAATCCTTCGCTGGGCGGAACAACACGTGAGCGCCCTGTCAGCGGTCTTCCTACCGGGAGTGGACAACTGGGAAGCAGATTTCCTCAGCAGACACGATCTCCATCCAGGAGAGTGGGCTCTTCACCAAGAGGTATTTGCAGAGGTGACAAAGCGTTGGGGAATTCCGTTGATCGACATGATGGCGTCTCGTCTCAACAAGAAGCTCCCGAGGTATTGTTCCAGGTCAAGGGACCCCCAAGCGAGTGCAGTGGACGCCCTGGTGTCTCCATGGGTGTTCCAGTCGGTGTATGTGTTCCCTCCACTTCCTCTCATTCCAAAGGTACTGGGGATCATTCGACGAGCACGGGTTCAGGCGATTCTCGTCGATCCAGATTGGCCAAGAAGGGCCTGGTACCCGGATCTTCAGGAATTACTGGTGGAAGATCCTTGGCCGCTTCCTCTAAGAGAGGACCTGTTGTTGCAGGGTCCATGCGTGTTTCCAGACTTACCGCTGCGTTTGACGGCATGGAAGTTGAGCGCCAGATCTTAGCTCGTAAAGGTATTCCCGGGGAGGTAATTCCCACTCTCCTTAAGGCTAGGAAGGAGGTTATGGCAAAGCATTATCACCGTATTTGGAAAAAGTATCTTTCCTGGTGTAAGTTTAAAATGGCTCCTGCGGAAGATTTTCACTTGGGTCGCTTTCTCCACTTTTTGCAGGCAGGTGTAGATGCAGGCCTGAAATTAGGCTCCATCAAAGTACAGATTTCGGCTTTGTCTATTTTCTTTCAAAAAGAATTAGCTGTCCTCCCAGAGGTGCAGACTTTTGTGAAGGGAGTAATGCATATCAATCCTCCGTTCGTGCCTTCGGTAGCTCCATGGGATCTTGATGTGGTCTTACAGTTTCTTATGTCTTCCTGGTTTGAACCTTTTGCGTAAGGTTGAGTTGAAATTTCTCACTTGGAAGGTAGTCATGCTGTTGGCGCTGGCGTCTGCCAGGCGAGTGTCAGAATTGGCGGCCTTATCTCATAAGAGCCCGTACTTGATTTTTCATTCGGATAGAGTGGAATTGAGGACTCGTCAACAATTTCTGCCGAAGGTGGTTTCTTCATTTCATATTAACCAGCCTATTGTGGTGCCGGTGGCTACGGATGCTGTGGCGGTTCCAAAGTCTCTGGATGTTGTGAGAGCTTTGAAGATCTACGTCACCAGAATGGCTGTTGCCAGGAAAACTGAGGCGCTGTTTGTCCTGTATGCTTCCGACAAGATTGGTCATCCTGCTTCAAAACAGACGATTGCACGCTGGATTTGTAGTACGATTCAGCAGGCTCATTCTTTGGCCGGGCTACCAGTGCCGAAGTCAGTAAAAGCCCATTCTACCAGGAAGGTGGGCTCATCTTGGGCGTCTGCCCGAGGCGTCTCGGCTTTACAGCTTTGCCGAGCAGCTACTTGGTTGGGTTCAAACACCTTTGCTAAGTTCTATAAGTTTGATACCCTGGCTGAGGAGGACCTTGTGTTTGCTCAGTCGGTGCTGCAGAGTCATCCGCACTCTCCCGTCCGGTCTGGAGCTTTGGTATAAACCCCATGATCCTTTTGGAGTCCCCAGCATCCTCTAGGACGTAAGAGAAAATAGGATTTTGGTACCTACCGGTAAATCCTTTTCTTCTAGTCCGTAGAGGATGCTGGGCGCCCATCCCAGTGCGGACTGTTACTTGCAGTGTTTTCTTGCTGGTTAACTTAGTTTATACACGGTGGTGTATTTTTCGTTTTCAGCATGTTGCTGTTGTTAATTCATACTGTTAGCTGGTTTACTGTTACTCCGGTTGTACGGTATGTTTGTGGTGTGGGCTGGTATGTTTGTAGCCCTTAGTTTAAACAAAAATCCTTTCCTCTAAATGTCCGTCTCTCCTGGCCACAGTTCCTATAACTTAGGTCTGGAGGAGGAGCATAGAGGGAGGAGCCAGTTCACACCCAGTTTTAAGTCATTTTAGTGTGCCCAAGCTCCTGCGGATCCCGTCTATACCCCATGGTCCTTTTGGAGTTCCCAGCATCCTCTACGGACTAGGAGAAAAGGATTTACCGGTAGGTACCAAAATCCTATTATTATTACTACTGTGTTATTATAAAGCACCAGCGCATCCCACAGCTCTGTACAAATTAATACCTTTATAAGACATATGAGATCAGGATTGCCAGGAGACCATTTGGACCTCAGTATTAGGACCAGAGTAACGGCCACATGGGCCAGGGGATAAAAAGGATTCAGTGGCTATTGTGAGAAGTGGAGGTGGCCAGTGCTGTGGGGGCGTGACCAGTGCTGTGGGGGCGTGGCCAGTGCTGTGGGGGCGTGGCCAGTGCCGTGGGGGCGTGGCCAGTGCTGTGTGGGCGTGACCAGTTCTGTGGGGGCATGACCAGTGCATGGGATCCGGTCTGAAGATCGACAGTGTCTAGGTCGACAATGTTTAGGTTGACCACGATATGTCGACAGCCACTAGGTCGACAGGGTCAGAAGGTCGACATGTTCTATGTCGACAGGTCAAAGGGTCGACATTAGTTGTTGTTTTTTACTTTTTCATATTTAACGATCCACGTGCACTACGATTAAAACGGTAATCTGTGCTGAGCGAAGCGAGGCACCTTGCCCGAAGCATGGCGAGCGAACACGGTGCACTAATTGAGGTTCCCAGTCACTCTACGAAGAAAACGACAAGAACCCCCCAAAAAA